>NC_135183.1:13035839-13335839 GCF_041146795.1 Maylandia zebra
GGGGGAATAAAAACTGCTGGTGCTAATTCTCCAGTTGAGGAGTATTCGTCCATTACAGAAGAAGGAACAACAATTACTACATCTCTAACAAGACGTCTGTCCTCTAAAAGAAAGGCAGAAGGCATGATGAAAATATCTTTTCAGCTTGTTTAATATATTTCTGTGAAGAATCTCCACACACATTAGATGTATTTTAAGTCAGTTTTTGCTAAGTTGGCTCTTGTTATGTTTTGCTTTTTATCTAAAAGCCAAATTTCAGTATATAGTTTCATATACTCTCATTGGGAGAAATTGGTTGCTGTGCTAAAAACCTGCTAATGTTTGCTTCTGGTGCTAACAGATTTTAATGGTTGCCTATAATTTTTCATGTTTGTCGCCAAACACTCACTCACTACTAGACGAGCAGTAGTAGCACTTGGGAAATGTAGAAGATTTGCCTTCAAGTTAAAAGCCTTCAAGTTAAAAGTTAGCTAATGGGCTTTGAAGCCAAACAGTGTCAATCTGCTGTTCATTTTGCAGTTTTCACTATAGATCAGTGTTTGTAGACAAGTCAGTTTCTTCTCTTCAAATGACAACCACAGCAATGTGCCAGCAACCAACGTGATCCACATCCAACTCATCTGGCACATGTAAAACATTTGCTTCTGTTTTTCTTTCTTGATTTTCTAAACTGAACAATACAATTATGATTAAGTCTCCTTACTGTATGGGCAATTTAGCCAGGACCTAACCATCAATGAAGATGATAAGCTGCCAAAAGTATCTCCAAAAGCAACTTTAAACAAATTTAGCCCATTTTTCTGCAGTCGGATCAACTGTTTGTCTGAATCTGGGGAGAGAAGGGCATGCAGCTTTCTCTTTGGTATCACCTGGCCCTAAATCAGAATGCAATCAGCTGTCTGGTAAGGCCTTACTTGGAAAAAAAAAACTCAATCAATTTGAGTTTCTGCGGTGTCCTCCTTCCTCCTCCTCCTCCTCCTCCTCCCATTCAGCTATTCAGAAACTTAGTGTCCAAGTTGTGGGGAGGGCAAACTAGTAGGAGGTTGTATGTGAAACAGATTCCTTTGCTCTCTGTTAGTGTTCAGACTGACAGTTTTATCAACTCAGTAAATTGGCAAAGGAGAGGGAGTGACGAATAACAACACTGTAACAACAGATTTCTCATAACAACACTGGTGAGAAATCAGCTCAAGAGGACGAAGGCAAGGAAGGCAGCAGGTCCGGATGGAATCTGCTCCAGACTGCTCAGGGACTGTGCAGAGCAGCTCTGTCAGGTGGCCCTGTACATCTTCAACCTGAGCCTGAGCCTGGAGAGGGTTCCTGAACTGTGGAAGACTTCCTGTGTGGTTCCGGTGCCAAAAATCGCACACCCCAGGGAGCCCAACCACTTCAGGCCTGTTGCCTTGACTTCTCATCTGATGAAGACCATGAAAAGGCTCATCCTGCACCACATTCAGCCACTGGTGGGCTCAGAGATGGACCCCCTGCAGTTCGCCTACCATTCTGGAATTGGGGTGGATGACGCTGTCATCTACCTGGTACACCGATCCCTCTCTCACTTAGAGCAGGCGGGGAGCACTGTGAGGATCATGTGTTTTGACTTCTCCAGTGCTTTCAACACCATCCAACCTGCACTACTGAGAGGGAAGCTGGAGGGAGCCGGAGTAGGCAAACAGCTGACTGCATGGGCCATCGACTACCTTACCAACAGACCACAGTATGTGAGGCTCCATGACTGTGTCCGAGTTGGTAATCTGCAGCACGGGGCCACCACAGGGCACGGTTCTCTCACCTTTCCTGTTCAGCCTTTACACTTCAGACTTCTGTTATAATTCGGACGATTGCCATATACAGAAGTTCTCAGATGATACAGCCATCATTGGATGCGTATCAGACGGGAATGATCAGGAATACAGGGGGGTCATCAGTGACTTTGTTGGCTGGTGTGAGACCAACGTACTCCGAATCAACGCCGGCAAGACAAAGGAGATGATCATAGACTTCAGGAGGAAGTCACCCCCTACAACACCGGTGAACATCCAAGGGAAAGACATTGAGATAGTGGACTCTTATAAATACCTGGGTGTTCACCTCAACAATAAACTGGACTGGACTACAAATACAGACGTCCTGTATAAGAAGGGCCAGAGTCGACTCCACCTGCTGAGGAGACTGAGGTCCTTCGGAGTCTGCAGGACTCTGTTAAGGACATTCTATGACACTGTGGTAGCATCTGCCCTTTTCTATGCAGTGGCCTGCTGGGGGAGTGGATGCACGGACAGGGACAGGAGCAGGATTGACAAACTGGTGCAGAGGTCTAGCTCTGTGCTGGGATGTCCCCTGGAGTCTGTAGAGGTGGTTGGTGAGGAGAGGATGTTAGTAAAGCTGACATCCATCATGAACAACCCACATCACCCACTGCATGAGTATGTGAGTGGGCTGAGCAGCTCCTTTAGTCAGAGACTGAAACACCCTCGCTGCAGGAAGGAGCGCTTTCGCAGATCATTCATCCCAACAGCAGTTAGACTCTATAACTCCTCAATCACGATGTCATAAGTCACTGGACACTGTGAACATCCACGGTCACCACTTCATGCATAATGGACCTTCCATGACCTTCCAAGCTATATAGTTTATGTCTTCCATATTTCCAACTATATCCATAATCACATACTGTGTATGCTACCATTGTATATAGTGTATTATCTTACTTTTTTCATTGATTGTACTTATTTGTATTTTTGTATTTCCTTCATATATCTGTACCTGAGCTGAGGCGACGCAAAAATTTCCCCGCTGTGGGATCAATAAAGTCTTATCTTATCTTATCTTATCTCTTAAATAAAGTCCAGTAATCAAGACTGTGTTTGAAGGGACTAGACCATCGCTCGGGCTTTTATTAGGGCATTGTCATGATGACAATGATTTTATGGACCACAGTCAGATTCAGTGCTATGGTTTCACTCATAATATAATGACATAACTATGCAAATCAATCATCACATGCTCATGTTATTCAGTTTTAGCTCCCTCAAGATGAAGATGAATATCAGTATTCTTCATGTATCAGTAAAGCATGTAAACAACCCAGATATTTGATCAGTTCAAGTGAAATTCCTCAAACTTGACCTGTCTGGAGAAGTAATCACATGTTGGAGCCTTTCTAACACAGTGGAGACATGCTAACTAAAAAACAACTTGTCAATTTATTTTTTCTGTCTCAAATCACTGTAGGTCAAATAGACATGTTGATAAGTCTAATACAGCCATTCATTCAGTTTAATTCAAATTAAATTCAAATTTAACACAACAAGTAATTAAAATGCTGCACTTTTTTTAATCTGTCTGTGTGGAAATAATAGTTACAGCAAAATAATGAATACAAAATAACTGGATGTAAGTCGAGGGAACAGTTTACCCTGCCCGGGATAGGGTTACCGGGGCCCCGCCCTGGAGCCAGGCCCGGGGAGGGTGCCCGAGGGCGAGCGTCTGGTGGCCGGGCCTTAGTCCATGGGGCCCGGCCGGGCACAGCCCGAAGAGGAGACATGGGCCCATCCTCCCGCAGGCCCACCACCCGCAGGAGGCGCCATAGGGGTCGGGTGCATTGTGAGTCGGGTGGCGGCCAGGAGCGGAGGCCCTGGCGGACCGACCCCCGGCTGCCAAGACTGGCAATAGGGACATGGAATGTCACCTCTCTGGTGGGGAAGGAGCCTGAGTTGGTGCGTGAGGTTGAGAGGTACCGGCTAGATATAGTTGGGCTCACCTCTACGCATTGTCTGGGCTCTGGAACCAGTCTCCTGGAGAGGGGCTGGACTCTGTCTCAGTCTGGAGTTGCCCCTGGTGAGAGGCGGCGGGCTGGGGTGGGTATTCTTATATCCCCTCGGCTTGCTGCCGGTACGTTGGGGTTTTTCCCGGTGGACGAGAGGGTTTGTTCCCTGCGCCTTAGGGTCGGGGAACGGGTCCTGACTGTCATCTGCGCTTATGCGCCGAGTGGCAGTTCAGAGTACCCAGCCTTCTTAGAGTCCCTGGGGGGGGTGCTGGAAGGTGCTCCACCTGGAGACTCTGTTGTCCTGCTGGGAGACTTCAATGCTCACGTGGGTAACGACAGCGAGACCTGGAGGGGCGTGATTGGGAGGAACGGCCTCCCTGATCTGAACCCGAGCGGTGCTTTGTTATTGGACTTCTGTGCTAATCACAGTTTGGCCATAACGAACACCCTGTTCGAACATAAGAGTGTCCATAAGTGCACGTGGCACCAGGATGCTCTAGGCCGTAGGTCGATGATCGATTTTGTAATCGTATCACCAGACCTGCGACCATATGTTCTGGACACTCGGGTAAAGAGAGGGGCTGAGCTGTCAACTGATCACCACCTGGTGGTGAGTTGGATCAGGTGGCGGGGGAGGACGCTGGACAGACCTGGTGCACCTAAACGCGTAGTGAGGGTGTGCTGGGAACGTCTAGCAGAGGCCCCAGTCCGCGAGATCTTCAACGCACACCTCCGGCAGAGCTTCAACAGCATTCCGAGGGAGACTGGGGACATTGAGTCCGAATGGACCATGTTCAGCGTCTCCATTGCCGAAGCTGCTGCATTGAGCTGCGGCCGCAAGGTGGTTGGTGCCTGCCGTGGTGGTAATCCCCGAACCAAATGGTGGACACCAGAGGTGAAGGGAGCCACCAGGCTGAAGAAGGAGGCCTATCGGGCTTGGTTAGCCTGTGGGACTCCGGAGGCAGCCGACAGGTATCGACAGGCCAAGCGGAATGCGGCTCGGGCAGTGGCTGAAGCAAAAACTCGGGTGTGGGAGGAGTTCGGAGAGGCCATGGAAAAAGACTTTCGGACTGCCTCGAAGAGATTCTGGCAAACCGTCAGGCGTCTCAGGAGGGGAAAGCGGTGCTCTACCTGCACTGTGTATAGTGCTGGCGGAGCGCTGTTGACGTCGACTGAGAAAATTGTCGGGCGGTGGAAGGAATACTTCGAGGACCTCCTTAATCCCACTGACACGTCTTCCGGGGAGGAAGCAGAGTCTGGGGATGAGGGGTGTGACCCACCGATTTCCGGGGGCGAGGTCACTGAGGCAGTTAAACAACTCCTTGGTGGCAGAGCCCCTGGTGTCGATGAGGTCCGCCCCGAGTTCCTGAAGGCTCTGGACGTTGTAGGGCTGTCTTGGTTGACACGTCTCTGCAATGTTGCGTGGAGATCAGGGGCAGTACCTGTGGACTGGCAGACCGGGGTGGTGGTCCCCATCTTCAAGAAGGGGGACCGGAGGGTGTGTTCCAACTACAGGGGGATCACACTCCTCAGCCTCCCCGGGAAAGTCTATGCCAGGGTGCTGGAGAGGAGGGTTCGTCCGCTAGTCGAACCTCGGATACAGGAGGAACAATGCGGTTTTCGTCCTGGTCGCGGAACACTGGACCAGCTCTTTGTCCTCTCGAGGATACTTGAGGGTGCATGGGAGTTTGCCCAACCAGTCTACATGTGTTTTGTGGACCTGGAGAAGGCATTCGACCGTGTCCCTCGGGGCGTCCTGTGGGAGGTGTTGCGCGAGTATGGGGTGTCTGGCCCATTGCTACGGGCCATTCAATCCCTATACAACCGTTGCAAGAGCTTGGTTCGCATTGCCGGCAATAAGTCGGACTCGTTCCCGGTGGGTGATGGGCTCCGCCAAGGCTGCCCTTTGTCTCCGGTTCTGTTCATAATTTTTATGGACAGGATTTCTAGGCGCAGCCAAGTGGCGGAGGGCTTTCGCTTTGGTGGCCTCAGAATCTCATCTCTGATTTTTGCGGATGATGTGGTTCTGTTGGCTTCATCGGGTGAGGGCCTCCAGCTCGCACTGGAGCGGTTCGCAGCCGAGTGTAACGCAGCGGGAATGAGGATCAGCACCTCCAAATCTGAGGCCATGGTTCTCAGCCGGAAAAGGGTGGAGTGCCCACTCCGGGTCGGGGATGAGTTCCTGCCCCAAGTGGAGGAGTTCAAGTATCTCGGGGTCTTGTTCGCGAGTGATGGGAGAAGGGAGCTGGAGATCGACAGACGGATTGGGGCTGCGGCTGCAGTAATGCGGACGCTGCACCGGTCAGTCGTGGTGAAGAGGGAGCTGAGTGTAAAAGCGAAGCTCTCAATTTACCGGTCGATCTACGTCCCTACCCTCACCTATGGCCACGAGCTGTGGGTAGTGACCGAAAGAACGAGATCGCGGATACAAGCGGCGGAAATGAGCTTCCTCCGAAGGGTGGCTGGCCTCTCCCTTAGAGATAGGGTGAGAAGTTCGGCCATCCGGGAGGGGCTTAGAGTAGAGCAGCTGCTGCTCCACATCGAAAGGAGCCAGCTGAGGTGGTTCGGGCATCTGGCAAGGATGCCCCCTGGGCGCCTCCTGGGCGAGGTGTTCCAGGCATGTCCCACCGGGAGGAGGCCCCGGGGCAGACCCAGGACACGCTGGAGAGATTATATCTCTCGGCTGGCCTGGGAACGCCTTGGTATTCCCCCGGACAAGCTGGAGGAGGTGGCTGGGGAGAGGGAGGTCTGGACCTCTTTGCTTAGGCTGCTACCCCCGCGACCCGACTTCGGATAAGCGGATGAAGATGGATGGATGGATGGATGGATGTAAGTCCTCTTCTGTGAGCATTTCTGCTGCTCCATAAGTCTATATCGTTGTTTAGTTCTTCTGAGAGATAAACCTTACCCTGTTCAAATCTGGCCATAAACTCCACCCTTGTGCAAAGATCATATCATATGGACTGCCTATAGATTCCATACTTCCTGCTTTGTCATATGGTTCCAAAGTGCAGATGTACTAAAAATGATTGCATCATCAGCATTTGCATGCTAGACAATGTATGCTCTGGTTAGTCTCACATAGCCAGAGCTTTAACACGGACCAGTTGTTGATTAATGGTTGGAGGAACAAAATCCTTGTTTCGGTTTTTCCATCTTGGTGCCTGTGTCCTGAACAGGCCCTCTGTCTGCTCTGTTGTCAAAAGTTTCCATCTTGTGGTTTGATTTTCTCAATCTTTGCCCTTGCTTTCCTGCGCCACAGCAAAAGTCAAACATCTGCACAGTGTCTCTGAGCAGCCTTTGTCAATAAATTTGTCCCATAGGGAAATGGAGCTTTTTTTTTTAAACTTCTCTAAATTCTGAACCTGTTATTGACACTGTGCAGCTACTTATGCTAACAACAACTATCTTCAGATTCCTTGATATTTTTGTCTAGTCCTGTTCTGTCTTCCTTCCTTCAGCCCCAACTGGTTGCAGCAAGTGGTCGGTTTGGTGTTAGCTCACAGGACTCATCTAGTTGTTGGGGTTTTCTGTTTTCTCTGTATTGTTGTCCAGTCTTTACCTTACCATATAAAATGCTTTATGTAACTGTTTTTGTGATTTGGCACTATGTAAATACAACTGAACTGAAAATTTAAAAAACAAACAAAAAACTTAGTGATTAGTGATAGTGCTTAATTTTAGTGTGCAGTATGGTAATAAACGAAAAAAAATTCTTGAATTGCTCTACTTTAACCATAGTACTTAATTCTTACTACTTAATAGTGTCAAATTCTCATTGAATACACTTTTTTGGTGATTATTTAGAATTAATTAACTGAAAATAGCTACTTGTTATAGTTATTAGTATTTGAAAAAGCTTCTACACAGTAAAAGGGCTAAAGTCAGAATACTTGAACATTTGAGGGCAGCAAAAACATATTCTGAATGCAACATCGAGGAAACATCATGACACATCCACTTCACCATAACACTCAACCATTTCTGTGGCTGTGGCTTTTATTTCCGCATGTCATGCAAGAGACTTTTGTACGTTGCCAGTGGTAACAAAAAGAAAAGAACCCACCTCCCAAGCAGTGCATAAATGTTGCATGCGACATAGTTTTGGCAATGATGTCTGGATACTGGTGGAGATGGATTTCAAAACCTGAGACTGGTGCAGTCGTTGGAAAAGACACTGTGCCAAAAACTTTGAAACCACTTCTTTCACTTTTATCCTGACTACAGGGCAGTGTTGACATCATGCCAACAATTACCAATGCATCAACCATAACAGCATCATAACAATCGTCATAGAGAGATGACTCTGTTTATTTGTTAGTTTGTAGCTGTTCTTTCTCTGTGGTGTTGAGTTTTCATGTTTCTATCAAGACATTTTGTGCTTTTGGTATTTTACTCTTGTCTGCAGTTTAAAGCAGTTTAACATTTTGTAATGGAATTACACCTGTTCTTTGCCTACGCCTGACAGACTATCTCTCTTTACCCATAAATGTTGGACTGTTTTCATTAACCACAGGTGGGTAACAAAATAAAGGGAAACAGTGACCCTTTTGACCCCTATTATTTAGGGATCTGGTCATCATGCTGTTGGGGGCAGTTTCCTGTCTATCCTGAAGGGACAAGTGAACCAAAACTGCACTACAAATCAACCCAGTGTTGTTCTGAGGGATCACCTTTATTCTGTGCCCAAGGTAGTGCTCTCTTTTACGATATACAATGCCTCCTATTCATATAGGAACAAAGACTCACTGAAAATCCAAATCATGTGAATCATAAAACTGGATCTCAACATAGTTGATTGCCTATGGGAGACTGTGAACCACTGTGTTTGGAAAAACTCTACAGCAGTAAAATGATGGATCACTTCTCTATGGAGATGTGGAAAATCCAAGTCAAGACACACTGAAGCTGTTCTGGAGGCATATGGTACACTCAAGACCTGAACTCTTTCCACCATAAAGAAGTACCCTCAATGATCAGTTTTGACACCTCTGTATATATAAATAAAGATTTTGTTTGATGATAATTAGAATATTTTTTCTAGGATAGCTGCATAGGCAGAGATCCCCCTCACTAACTTCTGATGTAAACTCAGCCATTTTGTTCTACAAGCTGGCCTGAAATATGGCAAAGAAACCACCCATTTCATAAAAGGGTTACTCAAGAAGTGATTTTGATAATGAAGCAGGTGATTTTCTTTTAATGTGCCACTCTTCTCTAGTTATGTCTGTGCCTAACTTTCCTTCTCTGTTGCAAAGCAGGGATTATTAAGTGTGCCTATGCCAAAAGGCACACTTATTACTATTGCTCGGATTTATTATTATTATTATTATTTTCCTTTTTCAGCCTGACACAAGCTTCATATATGTTATATCATTTTGTGCCGCTGGATCAGGAATGGTGTGCTATGACTTTTGGTGTTTATTACTTCTATAGTTTTTTAAATATGAATATTTTAATGCAAGTTTTTGCCCATTCAAATGAATGGGAACGAACGAAAGTGAAACTTTACTTACTTTGTGGTGTGTTTGCTCACTCACTTAATTTGTGGTGTGTTGGCTCACTCTAGTGGTATGTCCCCGTATTTGGATTACCATAATGACAACAATATGAACGGCGCGCACAGCGTCGGTGCTTTCAGGAACCATTGGAATTCTAAGGTTGCACGAAGCATTGAATAGTTACGGTAACGGCAAGGGTGTATGCTTGGTGGAAAACTGCATATCCCACAATTCAAAGCACGCCTCTACCAGTCAAACAATGGCGGCTGCCACTTGGTTTAATATATTCCTCTTATTTGTGTTTCTAGGTCACAAAGTAAACTTTTAAGATATTTTCAGGTGAGAATGTAGGTGTGTAAACGTCAAATATCTGCTCGTTTTGTCAAAACATCCCATATTGGCAACAGATTTTTCACGATGTTGGCTAGCTAGCGCCGCTTCACTCAAAAGCACCCAGGCTTGCCTTTCAGTGAGGCGTCTCTAACTCCTTTCATCCCCGATAGCGCCGCAAACAGTCTTTGTCTTAGCTGGACTTATTTTTCGTTTATATGGGCCGATGATGCTGGTCGATGAGGAAAAACTAACTGAGTTGTTTGGTGGTGGCTAACGCGGAGCTAGCTAGCCACCGGTATGTGTCTCTTTCCCCTCATATGTGGGGAAAGAAACATGTGAGGCGGCCGCCGATCGACCGGTTTTCAGGTGAGAATGTAGGTGTGTAAACGTCAAATATCTGCTCGTTTTGTCAAAACATCCCATATTAGCAACAGATTTCTCACGATGTTGCTGCTAGCCGGCTAGCTAGTTCGGCCGGCCGGCTAGCTAGTTCGGCCGGCCGGCTAGCTAGTTCGGCCGGCCGGCTAGCTAGTTCGGCCGGCCGGCTAGCTAGTTCGGCCGGCCGGCTAGCTAGTTCGGCCGGCCGGCTAGCTAGTTCGGCCGGCCGGCTAGCTAGTTCGGCCGGCCGGCTAGCTAGTTCGGCCGGCCGGCTAGCTAGTTCGGCCGGCCGGCTAGCCGGCGCCGCTTCGCTCAAAAGCACCCAGGCTTGGCTTTCAGTGAGGCGTCTCTAACTCCTTTCACCCCCGATCGCTCCGCAAACAGTCTTTGTCTTAGCTGGACTTATTTTTCGTTTATATGGGCCGATGATGCTGGTCGATGTGGAAAAAATAACTGAGTTGTTCATATACCGGTGGCTAGCTAGCTCCGCGTTAGCCACCGGTATATGTCTCTTCCCCTCGTATGCGGGGAAAGAAACACCGATCGACCGGTGGTGGCTAACGCGGAGCTCAATCGTGGATAAGGGAAACCCAATGCAGGAGAAGCAGGCGGCTGGTGAACTGAATTTCAGGTAAGACGTTATTAACTGCACTCTATTTGGGTCAGATATAAACCGAGTTTAGGTGTAGTTTATTTTCGTTGTGCTGACAGTTACAATAACTGTACTGCGTGCTAGCTAGCACGACGGAGTTTCTATACAGCTGTGCGCGCTAAGTTACTGATTTTGAACTTTATGACAGCCTCCCCTATTTTCAGGCGAGAATGTAGGGGTGTAAACTTCAAATATCTGCTCGTTTTATCAAGAAGTCCCATATTTTATCAAGAAGTCCCATATTTTATCAAGAAGTCCCATATCTCTCACGATGTTACTGCTAGCGCCGCATGGCAGCTAGCTGGCTAGGGCGGCTTGGCTGACACCTAGGCCGGGCTGACTGATACCCAGGCCGGCTCACGCTCTCGTTTCACCGCCGCATGGCAGCTAGCTGGCTAGCGCGGCTTGGCTGCCACCCAGGTCGGGCTGGCTGACACCCAGGCTGGGCTGGCTGACACCCAGGCCCGCTCACGCTGTCGTGTCACCCCTAGTCTTTCGTGATGACTCTTGGTTGGCTGCTGGACTTATTTTTTATTTATATGGGCTGGTGATTCAGTATGAGTGTCCGGTGAACTGAATGTCAGGTAAGACGTTATGTATATGTAAGGTAGTGACTGGAATAAGTCACAAGGTGTCGCTGTTGAGCTGCATATATGTTGTAAATTTTAGCAATTTTGACCATTTGTCCTCTGCAGGACACCGTAGTTCAGATTTCTCGTTCGCGTGGGCGCCATCTTGGTTCGGTGTTTACTGTGATGTGCAAAGGTAAGCACTGTCAGTGGCGAACTGCATTGGTTTTGTTTAAAAATAAGTGTTCCACTGTGTAAAATAGCGGTTTGTCATTTAAGCCGAGCATATATTTTGTTTATTGAGAGGTTCATGTATTGTCTGATGAGAGTATGAGACAAAGATATACTTTTCTTTCTTACTCTCATATAAAATATTTAGCTTTTATTAAATAGTTATCTGAATCTTACAACCAAAGTTTGTATAATAATACACAAGATTGGCTGTAGACCATTGTTAATCATTCAGAACACTGTGTAAAAATAACAAAAAACAAAAAGTGAATGAAAAGTGCATAAATATTTATTTTACGTGTTTGATGTGTGTGGCAGGGCGTGGTCTGCAGTGCCGCTGCAGGGGAGGTGGACCCACCTCAGCGGCATCTGCAATCACGCCTCTCAGGTGTAAAGTCTGTGCTCTCTCTGCTTTTTTTTTTTTTTTTTTTTTTTTTTGTGTATGTGTCGGGCTATGAGATGAAAAGCTACAGCCGGCTGTGTGGGTACAGCAACTATGTGTGAAAAGTGGTCCATAACGTAATGCTTCAAAGTGTGTTCATGCAAACATTGTCGGGTCTGCTTATGAACCTCTGCGCACAGCGTCTACAAATTGGGGCTGTACGAAGTCACCTCATCTTTACACAAAACTGTAAGCTGTCATCTGTGAGGCGCGAGCGGTGTTTGGTTTTACCATAGTTCATGGTGGAGAATGGCTGCTCTGCTGAGTTTTGCTCTCTGTAGCCGTTTGAATGGCAAACTATACTGATTAGCGGCGGCATAGGCACACTTAAAATTTCTTCAGAAATTTTCGCTTTCTAGTTTATTATTATTATTATTATTATTATTATTATTATTTCCACCGCACTGAAGAAGTCCTGGTGACCAGTTTTGCAAATTTGTATCTCATTTCCTTAAGCTTTTCATATATTTTTGCTTATCAAATGTCCAGAAATAGCGGTAAAATGCATCAAATTCAAAGGATGCACCATTTTGCAATTTCATTTATCCAGTATTATAAAAATATCAAAAAGACCAGCTGTACTTACTCCAAGTTCAAAACCTGACTTCAACACTTAGAAATTAAAACCAAGACAAAGATTGTTCCTGGAGGAAAAATAAAGTTGAAGTTTACTTGTGGCTTATTTTGTTGAGTGTGACATCCCGGGGGAATGCTGGGAGCAATAAGCACCCCAACAAAAATGAAAATCTTCAAAGACTTTTCAGTTCAACCCAGGTCAGTAGGGCAGAAAAAAAGGGGGAAACGGGACCTCCTTCGGTTAACCACCAATACATCAGCCTCCATGACTGCACAACACAGGCCATAATAGCCTTTAAAGGGATGACATCATGAACACGGCAATGGAACAAACCACCTCACCATCCCACCGAGTGTGAGATGTCAGACGGGCTGCACGCTAAATCGTTTTTTCATGCACAAAAAGAGACAGAATGTGGGGTTTTTAAGGAGGGATGGGGGTGGATGAAAAAGGAAAAATTCCAGGAAGTGTTGGCTAATACCAGAGACCTGGATTAGAGAGAAGAGAGGGGAAGTGTTTCTCTGCGTGTGCGCCTCCTTAAAAATTCCGCGAGGGACTGAGGGAGAGGTAACATTTCATAAACAAGAGACAGAATATAAGGAAAACTGAGAAAATAAAAATAAAGAACACAAGGAAACCTGTTAAAAGCTCACCGGTGTATCATGACTGTAGGTGGTTGCAGCCGGTGTGTACGCACACTTGTGAACAAAACTATTCAATCATACACAATCATTCAGGCTTTCTGGCATATGTGTGTGTGTGCACGTACATACCAAGAGATGCAGTCATGACGGTGACACTCTCAGAAGTTGTCCTCCTGTTTGTAGGTTTCCTGTTTACCCCCAAACTTCCAGGATCTCCCCTTCCTGTTCCAAAAACCTCTATCTCTTTCTACTACGCTCTGCCTCACTGTGTGAATGAAAGCCTCCCTGTGACCAAGAATCTCCTCCTCTCTCTCTCTCTCCCTTTTTTCACTTCTGTATGCAACAAAGCAATGTGAACTCAACTCACTGGAGGTTTCTTGTGTGTGTGTGTGTGTGTTCAGGGGCTGGATAGTTTCGCTGCCATGCCCAATTCCTTTCGTATCCCAGATGGAAAAATGAGCTCCCCTGTTTGTTCCTGGCGTGTTGTGACTCCGCACAACTTCTGGGTTTGTATGAAGGGAGGGACAGAAAAGAGAGGGAGGAAGAAAGAAGAGGTAGGGAATCCCCCCCGCCCTCCCAACCCCCCACTCCCTCCCTCTTACTGACCACTGAGCATTGTTCCTGCTCAGCTACTGTGAGCACTTTCCCCCAATCAGAGTGGATACCAGAGGGGTCAGAGGTCACTTGTGGCCTTTTATGGACCATAGAGAGAGAGAGGAGGAGGTGGTGGGGTTTGAAGACTTTCTATGAGCTCTCTGTCAGGGCATGTGTGTCCACTCCCACCATCTGCTCACTACAAATGCAAAGGAAAAGGCATGCAGACACACTGACAGCGTCTCCTGCCATGTGTCTAATCTTAGCACCTCGTAAATTACACCATAAAGCTCCTGATGAATTGAATTGTGTTTACTTTTGCTTGAAATGAAGCATGCGCTGCATGCCTGGTTTTGACAGGAAATGAGATGGAATGGATTTTAGTTTTATCTTCATTGTTTGTTTTTTCTTTTTCCTTTTTTATTTGTAAAATGCATGCTAGTTTTACTGCTAAATTTGCTATACACTGCTGTAACATTTACAGAGATGAAGTTGACTTGAATTGCTGACTTCAGTTACTCATCTACACACGCCTTAAACAGCATCAAAAAGAGTTATCGAGTGTTGCATTAGCTCAGGCATGCTGCATAGTCACTCAAGCTCAGCTTGCAAGCCACTTTGAAACCCACCTCCAGCTGCTTTTTGGTGTTAATGATTTCATCTTTGTCATATCTCTTATCAGTGATGACTGCTCTGTTTTGTAATGGGATCTTGCTGTTGCTCTCCATGTGGAAGAATGTGGAGTTTTATGGCCAAATATAAATTACTTCAAATGAGAAAACAGTCTTCTTTTGACTATCAGACTCCAAGCTGAGATGCACTGGGACACCCCAAGTGTGACAAACTAAGCAAAGTACTTTAGTTGCTTTGTATATCCATCTTGTATATAATCGTAACTTCTATGAGACACATGTGTAGTGAGTGAAATTATCACATTATTCATTATGCAAGCTATTTTGAATGACACTGTGCATACTACAGGCAACTTTCAGTCTTTTGTTGACATCTGGATCATTATACTGCATGTCTACACAATGACCGTTGAAATATTTAGCTAAAGACCCTTTAGCTCACTCCTATTCACTAAGCACAACAAAAAGCAACCGTTTGAAGAGGTCGTGCTCCCCTCTGTGCTATACCCTCTGACTTGCTCCCGACCTTTCACCCCTGAGGTTCAGAAAGTCAAGTGTCTATCTGAGCAAACCATCTGACTCTGTTAAACCTCAGCTCGTAACTACATCTACATTCCTTGGCTAAAGCCTGCTTCCGCTGGCTGAGACCTTCTGTATATATATCAGTGTTTATTTTGATTCATACAAAAGTACACACAGAAATTATCATTACATAACACTTGAATTTGAGCTTGCCATCACGAGGATATGAAAGTACACAAGTGCAGAAACCGCAGCAGAGTTCATCTTTAGGTTGATGATTGCCTGGTACTGTAATGTTGGTTTCCCAAAGGCTTAGATGTGAGTCTGCTATCCATTTTAAAAATCTTAGTGTTGTTACTAAACAGCCTTAAAGCATATAGCATGTGTGGGGTATCTCTGTTTTGGTAAGAAATCTCTGTAGGCACTCATATAGTAGCATATACGCAATGCATTGACTGGTTAAAACACTTTTTATAACAACATCCCATATGTTATATGCAATGTTTGAATAATTACCACCTAACTCTGAAATCAACCCTAGTTCTATCATGTGTTTTACCCTACTATCATTTCTGGGTATGGTCCCCAACTTTATAGTTTTGGTTCAGCTTTATGATGCAGCAGCTCTTCTCTTTTGGCTATTTATCTTTAAGAAATAAACAATATGTTGTTTTCTGCTTTATATTATACTTTTAGATTTGGCTTTTGTGCTACTAGGGTGCTAGTAAATGCATTAAGTGTAACTGGCAAATTCTGTGACTGCTTTACCTGTTTCACATGTTTTTTTTGTTTTGCATTTTTTGTCTTTTCTTTATTAGGAAATGAGAAACACTATAGTTAGATCATTTTTATGGTTAGATAAGACTTTCAAGTTCATATTCTGGTTTATTATCTGTCTAACTCTATATTGCCTATGTGTAGCTGCTTTTTATCTTTGCATACTTTTGCTCAAGTGCTAACTGCCCTCTAACTCCAGAGATATAGAATGAGTAATAGCATCTCACTAAACTCTTGGCAAAGAAGCAAAAGACAATTCCCCCTAATTTATATTTATTTAAATAAAAAGAACTTTCACATGTTAGTTTAATAAACTCAGTTTTCCTTTTAGACTCAAATTAGAGTAGACTTTAAAAAAGTCTATCAAATTCACTGGAATACTAAAATGTACACTATAATTCTACAAGCTTCATAAAAATACCAGCACATATGACACACCAGGATCTGTTGTGAATTAGGGCTGCCACGATTAGTCGACTAGTCACGATTACGTCGACTATCAAAATCGTCGACGACTGATTTAATAGTCGACGCGTCATTTGAAGCTTTGTAAGATCCCAAAAGCAGGAATAAGTAGCAGGATTTAAGAGTGTAATAACGGACTGAAACAGAAGATGGCAGCACTGCATGTACAAGGATGCCAGCTGCCGTTAAACCCCGAAGAAGAAGAAACTGTGTCCCAGAATTCATAGCGCGGCCCAGCGCAGTTGTCAACAATGGCAGCAGCTAGTTAGTTTTAATATTACTCTTATTATTCTTTCTGGGTCACAAAATAAACGTTTAACATATTTTCAGGCGAGAATGTAGCTGTGTAAACCTCAAATATCTGCTCAGTTTATCAAGACACCACATATTTTCAAAAGCGCTCCGACGTTTTCGGAGGCGTCTGTTACCCACTAGCTCGATAGCTAGCCGGGGGCCATGAGAGCACCGGACTCCCGGCAGATCGTTTTCAAACCCACCGCCCTACTCAGGTTAAACATATACAAGTCACTTAGATAACTTAAAAATGTTATTGTTTGGCTTTTTTCAGTATTTTATTTGTTCCTGAGTAAATCGGCTGAGTTTATTAAACTCCACCGAAACTGCACATTTAATTAGAATTCAATTAACTATCATCTTGTCTTTATTTTTAGTTAGCACAGACCTTAAACACTTAAAGCTGTAAGCTAATGATAGTTATATAAGAGCAGATGCTGCTGGTGCAATAAGCTGTACTTTTACGTTCAATGGATGATGATCTGATTAGTCGACTAATCGCAAAAATAATCGGTGACTAGTCGACTATCAAAATAATCGTTTGTGGCAGCCCTATTGTGAATACCTCGGTAGTCGTTACTGGAGCGTTAGTGTGTCTGACTGGGTGCGCCGTTGTTTTTTTAGCTGCCTGATGCTGTCCACAGCAGTAGCCTAAGGTCAGACTGTGATTACAATAATGACTGTAAACATTAAAAAAATATTTCAAATGTGGTACGTCACTGTTTTGTCCAGACAAGGCAAACTGTTTCCCAGACTGCAGTTTAATTTTAAGTTGGGGAACAGGAAACTGTTGTCTGATCCCCGAGCGAAAGATATTTGGTGTTGTTTGTTAATTCATCCATGCAGTAAAGAAAAAAAAGCCTTTTTTTTACATAACTGATGATTACTCTTTCAGCAGCTATTACTCCATCCTGCTGCCGCTCTGCTTTGAAAAACGTGTTTACAATAAACAGGCAGACCCGCTGTTTCAAAGCTCAAACTAATCTGCCTGCAATACAATGCAAAATGCCACCATAAATATCACTTTAATTACTATCTCTATAATAGGATATCACCATTGCAACCAGTGTTCCAAACCGCCTCTGCCATTGCCATCAGCACAAGAACTGTGCACCAGGAGCTTCACAGCATAGTTTTGAATAGCAGAGCAACTCCTGTACATAGGGATGGGTATCGTTTAGGTTTTATCCGATACCGGTGCCAAATCGGTACTTTTGAAACGGTGCCGGTGCTTAAACGGTGCTCGAACCGGTGCTTAAAGAATGGAGAACGCAAACTTTGTCCAAAAACCTCCCATGTTCAGCTGTTTTGTTTTGTTTTTTGTAAAAAGATAACAATGTTAGCCTTTTCTGCAGCTATGGGGCATATATGGTATCACTCTTGGCTGGAAGCAGTGCTTAAACAATGGAAAAAAAAACACAAACTTTGTCCAAAAACCTCTCATGTTCAGCTGTTTCCCACTTTTTCTTTGGTCATTTTAGCCTTTTTGTCCAGGGTGAAAGGAGTATCTGCCATCAAACAAGAGGACAGCCGCATGTAGCTATGATGATGTTTGCTAGTTCACCTTACATGCATTAATGTAATAACGTGGTTAGCCTACTCAACGTAAATTACACACGAACAACATTTAGCTACTCACGCAGAGAAGAACGGCTGCTGCCATCATCATCCTCATCATTTCTGCTACACTGGCAGGGCTAGGGGCCAGGACTCTATTCTTCGGGTTTTTGGGGGATGTTGCTCCGGGTCCGATAACTGGCAACCCACCCAACGTGCACAGTGTGAGGTCTCGCAGCAAGCTATCAAATACGGCGCATTTCTCGGCTTTTAAAAAAAACGCTATGCGTCGCCAGGTGTTTCATCAGTTTCGAGGTGTTACCTCCTTTGACAGTATCACAGTATCAGCTTAAAGCACTTGTTGCAGGCTGCTGAGTTTGCATATTTTGCTGTGAAGTACAACCAGACTTTTGACCGCTTCGCCTTGGACATTTTTAATCTGTAGCTCTGCTCTAACTGAACGTACGTACCTGGCCCCGCCTACTATCCTGGGAAACGTAAAATGATTGGCTAGAAGTGTATCACAGCTCAGGAAAAAAAAGCACCGAAATAAAGCACCGAAATGTGCGCTGCTTTTCGGTCTGGTTACTACCGTTTATGTCAGAACCGGTGCCATCATGGCACCGGACACCGGTACCCATCCCTACCTGTACATATAATGTGCGATTGGCCTTGAGACAACATCACCATGTTGCCTTAGTATGATTAAATGCTCATTTTTACTCATTTCTGACAGCACAATAAACTCCTCCAGCAGCTATGTGGTACGCAACTCCTTAAGCAGGATGTCCCAACAACAAAAGACCCTCCCCTCTCCCCCTGTCCCCTCCCAGAACAGGACATGAGTGGACATCCTGCCAGCAGTGGTCTCTTCCTCTGTTACCGAGAAACTATTATTAGCGGATATCCAGCATCAGCTGTCCTGCATGACAAGATATCGAAATCCTTTTGGTTTACCGTAAATAATATAAAGACATAGATGAAAATAATGAAGACAAAGGTCTAGAAATCAGGCATATATCTACCCTGACCACACACAAATGACCAAAAACAAAAGCCATGCCAGCATATGCAGCTAATAGCAACAAAGCATAGGTTAGGTATGTGTATGAGTGTGTGTTTTTGGTATCCTATGCCAGAAGGACATTCCAGCCAACTCTTGAACCCTGTCCAACAGCAATCAGGAGCTCAAGTGTTTGGATTGAGTGCTTTTGTCAGTAACACACTCATCTATGTTTTTGGTCTCTCACACACTCCTGGCAAAATGTACCTTGTGTCAAGCTGTGTTGGTCAAACTGCCTGCCTGTCCTGAGCTGGGAAAACTCTGAGAAATGTTTCACTGGAAAGAGAAGGAGAACACTGATAAGACTTGCTAATGCGAACACACCCACGAGCACAAGTGTTCATTCTGACATGATCTCTTACCATAAGGCGTTGGAGGAGACACTGGGAAGGCAGGAGTGGGAGGGACGATGTCAGAGCTAACTGTCCGTCCTTGATAGTCCACACTGTTGTATTTATAGAGATGTCCGTGCTATTTAAAAAGAAAGAAGTAAGAAAGAGGTATGAAAAAGGGGAGACAAGTAAAAAGCCCATTTTTCCCCACAAAGTCTTAAAAGATGACAAGACACACACACAAGCAGACATCAGTCTTGTGATCTGTGTGTGGCTGCAGCCTGTGTTTTGGTGTAAACACTTGGGCCATTCATTCCACCCAGCTGTAAGACTGAGTGCAAAACTAAAAGACTGATAATAATAATAAAAATAAGAGCAAAGACAAAGAAACATCAACATTAAGATGTAGACATTGTTTCACAATCAGGATCTCTTTATCTCCTTCTCTGTAACAAAATTGAAAGTGCTACATCTAGTAAAGCCCTGTCCACACAAACATGGGTAATTTGGCCGTTCACTAGTGACGAATGAAACACGTACTTTTGGAAAGAGGGCATTCATGCATTTTATGCGGTTGCCAGCATGTAGCATAACAACCACAGCCACTGGAATAACCCCAGACGTGCTTGTAAAAGAATGGGTCGAGTTTGACTACTGATTGGGCATATGCCTTGCATTCAGAAGGAGACACATTGACTACTTTTACTCAGGCATGCATTTTAAAATTTATAGCATGTTTCTAGGGTGATTACTTCAAAGAATGTAGCTTTTTGAAAGCAGATGATTATGCATGATCCAATGCAATGTTAGCTTTATAGCCAATTTGCTCATGCTTTTAGCTTACCCCTGCTTGATTTTGTGACCTACTGTATTAGATTTGCTGATTCTCTAGCACTGCTAATATTTTCTTTGCATTGTTTCAAATTAGCTGATGATGATTTGCTGCTTTTTGCTTAGTTCCATTGGTGATATTTTAGCTTTGCATATTCCATTTATAGTAATGTGCAAAGCTAACGTGATGTTACCTTTGTGTCACACTAGCTAATGCTATAGCTCAAATATTTTAGCTCTATTCTTGATAGTTTATCTGTTTCATTTAATGCTACATTTCTAATAACCCACTTACCATAGCTTACATCTCATTTCAGATTAAGCTTCTTAACTGAGGCTAGATCGTTGGCAGGTTTGCTGTGTTGTTATTTTATGTGTTATTTTATGTATTAAGGTTTAAATAAAATTGTTTTTACAGATATATCCCAGTATGTAGTATATATTTTACTAAAATGAAACCTAAAAAGTGTGTTTACCTGAGAGGGCAAGGAAGGACTGTAGCCTGGGGAACTCCTTAGGCTCTGATGTCCACCCTCTCTCCATACTGGACTATGATGACCAGCGTAATCTGTAACATCAGTGACCTGCTTCTGTTGTATCCAACCTGATTGGAAAGCAAAGTGATAACGAGGGTTGAGGTTGGGGAGGGCAGTGGTGTGTGAGGAAGAAAGGGAGAGAACAGACAGTCAGTCAGATTATGATCTGAAATGCAGTCAACCACAGATTCAAATTCAGTCATTCCTTTTTCTTCTCCATTGCATATGCTTAAAGTTTTGTCTATTCTAATACAAACAACACTGAACAGTAGTTGGACTTTATTCTGACCGGTTGCAAATTAAGAAAGAAAAGCTGATGACGGTGATTCCTCTTTGACGTGTTGCCTCTGACAAAAAGCTTCTATTAGTATACATGTATCAACAAAGCAGGGAGACTATCACAAGGGCAGAGCTTATATGACTAAGCAAGACTTCACTGTGACCAGATGGTGGAACATCGGGGCGGCTTCTCTGGAAACCATCTGCTGAAACAATCAGTTGTTCTCTTTTCAAATATGAGTGGATAGCCCCCTGAGCTGGATCTTATCTAACATCAGAAATACTTAAATGATCTTTCTCAATAAGTACAACATTTGTTGTATGGAACTATGAAGAGAGTATAGTTGATAGCTAAAGATTCAAAAAGAACCAAAAGTCAACCAATTGATAAGGAAGTATGAGATAACTACAATATTACTGTAACTTAAATCATCCTAAGAGCCTGCAACAGTTAGCTTAGTATTGGCCTCGCTGAGTGCACACAGCTTAGAAAAACAACTAGATACATCCTGAGCTGACTAACCAAATGTAGACTGTATGAAGCCTCTCACCATCGGCTTATTGCTTAGCGCATTCCCCTTTCCTTATGGTTAACCTTGCAGTTCCAGAAATCACATCACTTTAAGAAACAACAACATCCAACCTACGCACATCTGGATGGAGCAAAAAGGCAGCACTGCTTGGTTCTTTCAATGAACAGCTTTAAAGTCTTACAAAGTATTAGTCTTGCAAAACCTGATCTAACTCCACAGCTTTGTTCACAATGGTAGCGCTTGCCTCCCCATGTGCAAAACTCATCAGCAACCCACGCCACCAACCAACCATTCACTAGGTTCTTCTCTCATGTGTTGTAATAGAGGATTGTATCCCTGTTTTGGGGTTTTTAAATAAAATATTATAACTATAAATCAGTTACCCAAATTTGTTGACAGATATTTAAAGTCAAAGTGGTAGTGCCACAAACTGACATTCATGGAATGTCTACATTAAAGAACACAAAAAGTAAAAAAAAAGTAAGAAACAATTCCCGAGTTGCAAAAACAAAGCCAATGGTGATAGCTTCTGTCTTGACCTCTGCAAGCACTTTTCCTGATGAGTTTGTGGGCTCAGACACTCATTTGGGGTCTTTGTCCTAGTGAGTCAATTCCCATAGGTTCCCATATTAAAATGTATCACTTCGAAGCATTAAAAAGCATATCTACAGCTAAAGAAAGGGGGGACAGAAGGATCATGGTTGTTTTCACTGAAACAGGCACTGTTAAAGTTAAATTCTATAATTTGTATCTTTATATTTATATGTTTATGTTTACAGCACTGTCTGCAGCTTGCTAACATTGCTTAGTAACACTAGTACACACTGAGTACACTCCTTCCTCTCACCACAGCATGATCCCTTCTAGGTATGAATTACAGCAGTCAGAACACTGACACTGAGTCCAGAAATCAGGGTTTTATGCTGTGGAGATTACATCAGTAGATTACACACAGTTCTATATGTTTCAACCAAAGAAGAAAAATATTTTTACATGCAATTGTGACCACAAAGTAAAGGCGGATTTTTTTTTAAAACTATACTTGGGCAAATATTTTGGGATTATTGTAAGTTATAAAACAGTCTTACTCAACAGCAATCACCAAAACCACACCATAACACAGCAACCACAGACTGATGTGAGTCACAATACAGATATACTGTACATGAGATCACCCTCAGTTGTGGATTCATGTATAAACAGTGACAAGGAACACTGTGAGCTCAGCTTTCACTGTGAGTATTCATCATCTCAGAATCACATGAAAGCAAAGCTAAAGTGGACCAACTGAAACTAATCCAGTTACTGTCTGTCACACACCGGCGGGGCTGCCGAGGGAGCAGTGTCGAGTATCACTTCGTGCCCACCGTGTTTGTGAGAGGGCTATTCTCTTCTGAAGATGATGAGAGGGAGAAGGACAGCAAAGTGTTGTGTCGCAACTTCAAAAGCATTCCTGATTGCTCACACGTTCCTACCTCAACATTTCCACAGTAATTAAGCAAGTGAAGTGTTAGTTACAGATCAACCTCCAGCCTACTGATACACTTCATCAGCTACAAACATACATTTTAAGAACTGATATGAACGATTTAGGAGCTGTCAACCTTGCAAGCGCTCAAGTGTTGGGGTGGTCTTACATGAACCACTGGTGGATGATAACATCACTTGTACACTTAAAACCCACTGACCACAGATGACTACCAACTCAGTGGTTGGCTGGTAAATGCATTGAATTCTTTCCCATTCAGATTGCAAGTAATTGCGGCAACCATCTGCTCATATAGCGGTTGAGGGTGTTGCACGTTCAACCTCTGTGCAACCACTTTCAATTGCATTACACAAAGATTTCAGAGTTAAGCATGCCAGATATAAACAAGCCAATCAAAACTTACGCACCCATCAAGTAGTCTGCTGAGTTAACCTGTGGGGATAGGGCCACATCAAAGTCTGTAACTATTTAACGACAAGTAAATCAGTAAACCTTAGTCCTAAATCTGCAATAAGACTAAACTGTCTCCTGACAAATGTATAATATCTTAACTTTATCCAAGAGCATCTGACATTCCCATTTTTGATAAAATTAAATTATGAAAAAGGATTGTTTTGATTTCTTTCACTGGCAAGAAGTCGAGTATGTCTGTAACCACACATACCTTATTTATGTAACCTTTTATTTCTGCCTCTGTATATTTCCATTCAAAATAAGACAGACTGGAGGGCAAACACATCATTGCATAGCAAGCAGTGAGGGCCTGATTTTACACTGCTTACATAGCAAGAATATGTAAGGCTGTTTAATCAAATGCTTCCTCCTTCTCAGGAAATACACTTACAAACACACCTTCTGTAAGAAATGCAGATGTAGCTCACAACCAAAGAGTGCATCGGCACTGCAGGCAGGGTTATAAAAGCTTCCATGTGTTCAGACTGAACTGAGCTTAACGATATATAAAATACAAGTTTCATCTGTCCACAAGCAATTTTCACAGGTGTGGTAATGGTAAATGAACTGAATCTTATATAGCGCTTTTCTACTCAAAGCACTCTATACAACATGCCACATTCACCCAATCACACCCATTCACCCTTCTCTCTTTTCATACAACACGAACAAATGTGTATTGTATTTGCTACATCTGGCTTTTTAAAAATTGTTTTTATCCATCATTCTGACGTCCATCATTTGTCCTCTGATTGCCAAGAATCTCGAGAACAATTTTATAAAATGACCTATTCTGATCAGGTTAGATGTTAAAGTCAACACTGATGCTAATCAATATTTTTCACTTTTATAGTAGTATTCGCCACACTTCTATGTGTATAATAAGTAGAATTTCCATTTATTTGTTCACAGAATATATTAAACTTAATCTATGTTACTTGTTAAGCACCTTGGCATACCCTTGGTTTTTAAGTGTGCTTTATAAATAAAGTTTATCATTATTATTATTATTATTATTATTATTAATCCTTAGGGGAACATAGTTACAACTGTGTGGTGGTCTTTCACTCCAACACACAAATGTCGACCTCTAAAATGTCCCTCTGGTGTTGGAGATATCTCGGATATAAGAGAGGAATCGCTAAAATTTGAGGCTTCCCATTCATTGATGAATATATTACTTGTAATAGCTGATGTGCCATGCATTGTGTTTGCTTTTACCTGACTGATGAGTTCTTCCCTTGTTGCTGAGGCCATTGCTGTGTAGGGAAGCAGAGCGAGTTAAGGGGGAATAGCAGGTAGGAACAGGAACAAAGGTGGGATCCAAATCCAGAATCAGCTGATTGAGCTGCTCTATGGACTCATCAATGTCTGTGGATAAAGACGCTAGTTCGTCTTCTTGACAAGCTGACGTTTGTGTGGTATTAGCAGAGTGTATGTTCTGTGTTTTATCTATGATATGTGCATCATTCTCATGCACCAGCCCTCTCTGCACTGCTTCCCTGCTGCTGAGTCCTCGAGGTGGAGTGTCTGGAGCAGCCACAGATGCAGCCAGAGGTGGTGGCCTCCCTTTCTTTATCCTGCTCGACTTCCCATCCCCATCAACTGTAATGAAGTTATCACTGACAGCAGCCTTTTGTTGCTGCTGTACCCAGGAGTGCGTCAAGTACTCACTTTGGGCTAGATTCTGAGTTTTGGGCAGATTTTCGGACGAGAGGGAGCAAATACTACTTGAGTTCGGAATGTCTAGAGCAGGAACTGCACCACTATCTGCTTCATCCTCATCATCCAATATGTCAGTCTCCCTCTCGCTGGACGAAGCCTCTCCATTGATTGTGTGTCCCAATCCAGACTCATCTCTAGCTATCTCCTCCTTTCTTCCACTAGTTGAAGCCAGCTCAGTCATGACTTCCTGAAGACGCTGAGGAAGCTCAAAGTCCACCTCAGAGACCAGCTTCCCTGCTTGGGTGCACTTGTCCTGGTTGGCTTCTCTCTTCAGTCTGGCTCCAGTCAGCCCCTGTGAGGCAACAGACAAGCCAGAATCACTGCTGGCAGATGGAGCTCGGTCACTGCAACTACCACTGCAGGTAGTTAAAGGGAATGAAGCTCCTTCCTCACTACTCGTCTTCCTCTCTCTGCCACTCAAAACAATGTTTCCAGGGTCCAGGGCATGGGGGGGAGCTGTGGGTAGATGAAACAGAATTATACCATCAATTTTTTAAAGCAAAATAAAATAGAAAGTAATTTAGTCAGAGATAATATGGCATTCATATTTCTGACTTTTTTATGCCACTGGAGTTCTTAATGTTTAACTGCCATTACAGGAGAGTACAACAGACAACTGGCTAATTACCTCTTTTGAAGCAGATTTTTTTTTCAAATTGCTAAACTGTATTACGTCAGCAGCACAATCAGAGGACACAGATGTGATATTTCAGCATAAAATGGTCAAAGCTGCACTCGGACAACTGTATTTAAAGCTGAAAACAGCACCTTGGAATTGAACATATTCCTGCTACCGGTGATTCTGTGCCTGCACAACTACTGTACATGACTCATTACGGCAGACACACTCCATGGAGATAACACAGAGCCCCATTGTGTTTGCTGGTAGATGCATGTGTCACACAAAGGACGTGTCTTTCATAGACGTCTACCTTGGGTCAGATACAACCGATAGCATGGTCACGCACACAGCTTTTCTATCCTTTAACTGGGTGTAGCAACAAGAGAATATATTTGTCTTCCTGCAATTCCTGCAATGATATAGCTTCAGAAATGGGACAAATTGCTATTTTTTTGTCATATACGGTGCTTAACAAATTCATTAGACCACCTGTCATAAAAACAACAAAAAACTAATATGTTAGAAATCCTGTGTAAAACTAATAATGACTGAATTCATGTTTTATACTTTGCTGAGAAGTCACAAATTAGGTAAGTAAGGTTCATTCAGGTAGCGCTTTTCACAACAAAAGAGTGCTTTGCAATACAGAATGAGTGTAATTCAGTGTAACAATCATTACTGGTAGTTTTATTTTAGCATTAAAAATATTATTTTGATTTAAGAGCTTATCCATGCTGGTGGATTAACCACTAAAGTATTTAATATAGCAGCATATTAGATTTTCAATACTTTAAACATACTTTTATGTATAAAGTATTTATGGTTAGAACATAAAAGCAGTCTAATAAATTTGTTAAACACTGTATATCATATGACAGTAAGCTAGGTCTTTGACATTGTTATAGACCAAATGAAAATATCTGCACATTGTATCCGTGAAACACAGAAAACTAAACAGTGCTGTATAACTAAAAGAGCAAGTTATCTTCCAAAACAGGGTGCTGCACTTCGACAGGACTGCCCTGTATAGTAAATACAACAATACGTACAGTGCATACCAGAGCTGTATGAAGATAGCCTCTTAAGTCCAGAGAGGCAATAAAACTCAAATACCAGACATGCATGGTAAACCCTCACAGCTGGTCTAATAGCTCTCTCACAGAGAGATGCACACAGTTTCCAAACATGCTGCATAACTCCACAATTTACAGAACTTCATCACTTTAATAGAAGTAAATAAATAAATAAATGAAGTCGAGCTTACTTTTTCGACTGCTAGGAGTAAACTTTCACTGGCCCCACTGCAGACTAGAAACAGGATGGAAATGCTTTGCTGAAGCCTAACCACCCGAGTCACAGAAAGAGGAAAACAGGAACAGATGACAAGCAGAATGGAAAGAGACACAGGGACGAGGGTAGAATGAAAAGGATGGAAGTGAAAGCAAAGTGAAAAAAGATTTAGGCTAGCTTCTCTTCTTCTTACAGTGTTTGTAGTCCTCACTGTCTCTCAGGCTGCCACAGGAAGACAAGCAAAGAACATTCTTTCTCTTAAGGTGCTAAGAGCTCTCCAGTGTCCCCCCTCCTACTCTCTCTTTCCCCTCTCTCATGTCATTCTTGCACTCAGTCCCTGCACTATGAATCCCCGCCTTTGCCGTCAACACGTAATTCGCTCTGCTTTGCCTCCTTTTTTTTGCCCTCCCCCCTGCATCCTGTCCAGGCTGCGACAGGTAGGCAGAGAGAGAGTGCACTCATGCATTTTTATGTCCAAAGGGGAAACTGGAGAGAAAGGAAACTGAAGGGTGGATCATTCACTAGACTTGCAATCACACACACACCACACACACACACACACACACGAACACACACACGAACACACAAGTGGAAAAGTGTGTACAACACACATATTGCACTTTCAAGGGAAAAAAACACACACACCAAAAAAACAAAAACAAAAAGCAAACAAAGCATAAGGACCTTGAGCTCTCCAAATATGGAGAGGGGAATGTAAACATGGAGGCGGGCTTTGGAGAGATTGTCTGGAAAAGGGGGATGGGGACACATTGGACAAATTGCAACCTGTAACTTGAACTTGAAGGTAGAAAGAGTGAGATAGGAGATTAGATAAAGGAGACAAGAGGAAGGGAGAAAGTACAAGAAGATGAGGAGATAAAGTGAGGAGGAGTGTGTGGGAGGGCAAAGCAGAACCGTCTGTGATTGAAAACAATGTTCTTGCAAGTGTCTGTGCGGCTAACTGGCATTGCACCTTCATTACGCTTATGTATAACGTGTAATGCCTATTTGTTTGCATTCATGTGAGCGTGTGTCTATGTGTGTTTACATGCCGCTTGTAAAAGCTCTATCTAAATTACATGGCTGACCATGGGCAGGTTTAGCAAAACAGCTGGAACCGAAGCCTTAACCTTCCACTTACAAGTGATTGTTTCAGCTGTCTCGATTTTGAGGTCTTGTTTTGTATTGTTTATTTCCTGTGTGTGAACATTTATTCCACCTAATGTATAAAAAAAATTTTAAAAACCCACACCCGCCTCCAAAACACACAGCTCTGGTCTGGCTGCGCTCTCAAAGATTGGCGTTACACCCGTTCCCAGGAATGTCAAAGAGGCCTTTGTGACCACAACAGTTGTAAGCTGTCACACTGATGACCAGGCAATTACCCACAAGACTGGCCACAGCAATCTCAGGGATCTAAGGGTATTAACTACTACATAACAGCCAAAGGTACTGTAATGGAAAGGTTACCAAAAAAGCTACAAAACACACACAGATATATAAATATTTGACATATCATCACCTTGTAAAAAATTCTGGGATTGGACCTTAAATTCGAAAGATATGCTTGATGCAAATTTGCCAGGCGTGGTCTCTTCCATCTCCAGATTGCTTGGAAGAACTATGTTCCTTGGACCACTTTCTTAATTGCATTTTCAGCACAACCTTCAGACAGCAAACATCACCTTCTCTTTCAAATTGAGATAAATATTATTTAAAGGGTATCTCTGATATATTCCAGTAGTTTTCAGCAAATGTCAACAAAATACTTTTCTAGTCCATTTTTGATATCAACAAATCAGGGCACCATACATTGGTGCCTTGGGGAAAAGGCTCTTGGCAGGAATATGGCATACAGGGGGTCTCTATTTTGCAGAAGATTCAACTCACATGGTAGAGGCGCAGATAGCCATAAAAGGATTACAAGTACACAATTTAATAGTATGGGCTGTGTTAAAAGCTGGAGACGGAAAAGGATATAATATTGAAGGGGAGGTCATCGAAGTCAGAGAAGTTTTCTTTTAAAAAAGTAACAAGACAAAGTTACACCATTCCATTTGGATAAGCAAGGCCACCAGTCCTTGCCCAGTGAAATCTAACATTGGACATTACTTAAAAACAGATTAAATGAAAGTGATCACTTTTGTTTAACCTCAAACAGGATATTTTTATAAAGCTCCTGAGATACTTGCATACTGCTTTAAATTACTGTTAGTAGCTGTAATTGTGGCTGCAGTTGGCTGCTGTCGAGGGAAGCTGGCTTAACTCTGGCTGCATACAGAGCTACTGCAATCACTTTTTAAACCTCTGTCCTTCCCTAGTAGGCTACTTGAGCATTACTATAATGCTTGCTCTAGTAAAGGGTTATTTCACCAATTGTAAGCTTTTATTTTGCATTTGTTTTTCAACGCAAAAATATTCTTTACAGTCTTTGCTATTGCTATTGCTATTGGTGTGGCTGTATTTAGGAGGTAGAGCGGGTTATCTACTAATCAGAAGGTTGGTGGTTTGATCATTGGCTGCTCCAGTCTACCTGCCGAAGTGTCCCAAAGCAAAATACTGAATCCCAAAGAGCTCTCTGCTGTGTCCATTGGAGTGTGAACGCTCTACTTGGGTGTAGAAACAAGGGCTTGTACAAAGGTGTGTGAATGGGTGAATAATATAAATCACAAATTCTCACTTTGGACAAAGTTAACCCAGATATTTTTATGCTTTATACTGGTCTGCTTTATTTCACTAAAAGCCTTTGTGTGAACATGAGCACGATATAGAGGGATTATGTAATCCTAGATTTTGTAACATTGGACAGGGTGGCTGTAAAGCAGGTACTAAAGCTATCTGCCCATATGGAAATTGCATCTTTACTGGTTCACTACCTGCTTAGATGTGTGTAACGTTTTTTTTAAATGTATTTATTTTTACTTTTATTTTGCGACTATTTCTCTATCACAGACATAGCTTTATTGTTTTTTTCTTGTTGTATTTATATATACTATGTTAAAGCAGTGAAGACAAGCTAATCTATCTCCCAAAAGGGGTATTCAGATAAAATGTTATCCTGTTCAACCCTGGGTAATAATAAATTCAGAGGAAGTACAGAAATTCAAAAAACAGGAAAAGAAACTGAAAGAAGGAGAAGAATGTGGGGAATTTCTGATTAAGAAATATTAAAATACACCTCACCTGTTTCTAGACAAGATGTGTCCTGATAAGAGTCTCGTCTAACCAAAGGGTCCAAGGTGTCATAGTCCACTGTCACAGAGCGTCCATTGTGCCATAGCTCTCTGCCTGCACATGACAAACAGTGCTGGTCAGGAGTCAGTGAAACAACAACAAGACACACAAACTCAAACACTGGTGTTAGGGCAAATCCCCAACAGCCGATCCTGCAGCAAATCTGCTTCAAATATTGCTGTGAGCCTTATTTTGGGTTAGACTCTGATTTCTATCAGCTCATTAAGATTTGTGTGTCTGGATGTGTGTGTTTGTGAGTCCGGCTGTATATATTTTCCTGTGTGCACAGTATCTACAATCCAAATTCCTGTCGTGTGTGTGTGTGTGTGTGTGTGTGTGTGTGTGTGTATTGCTTCCTGTTGAGAGGAAAGGAGTGTGACTACAGTTGATGATGGCCAGTTTGGCCGGTGTGGTGTCCAACACTGCCCCCACCTGGCTGACCGATCATTTCATTCACAGGCAATGTGTCAGAGTGTGTTATTCTTCAGTTTGACTCCTGTCTTGTCTGCTTGAATTAAAGACACATTGAAGCCTGGTGCAGCCTTTTAATCCAAATAATATGAATATAGTCTTGCTGCATCAATTAGAGAGGCTACATGTTTGGATTTTTCAAGGTTTTTCACCAAACAAGAAAATAAAAGTCAGAATATCTGAGGGGTATCGCAGAGAGACAAAAACAGTAGTTCTCCAGGCATCTTGAAGGGCATTACTAAGCTCTTCTTTGGATCTTGGGTTCACTTTCAAGTGATAATGTTGAGGTCCAGGCTCTGGGGAGGCCAATCTATGACTGACAGTGTTGCATTGGGTGATTTTCTATCCAGGTATGCTTTTACTGCACTGGCAATGTGTTTGGGGTCACTGTCATGAACCTGAATTCCAAAAGGACCTGTTGCCACTTATTTTTCACTTAAAATTAATAGAAAATTGGCCAAAATCCAAAGCAAAGTTGGAGAGCTATTACTGAAAACCATTTTAAAACTTAGAACAAAGTCCAAATGTTGCCATTAGGTTGCTGACTGACCAGTCTGTAAGCCAAGCTGACTGAAGTTAAGTTATGATAGATATATTTCAGTGCTTAAAGATGGGTGTGATAAGTGACATTTTGGGGCATATCATTGCTGGTATGATTGCCATAGAAACACCCCCAAAAAAGATCTAGCATAGTTTTTATTAGCCATTAGCATGAGCAAAGCTAGCAATCCTTTACTAACTGTACAGCACAGCACAGAGCTCATTTTCTTTTTCATTTCCTCTTGGAACATATTTATAATGTGATTTGACTAGCTAACTGCAGCTCTGGAGCAAATGACTAAACATAGTTTGTTTGGATGGCAGCGCTGATGCTTGAAAAACTGAAAATGAAAACTCTAAAAGGTTATCTATATGTCATCAAGGGCTACACAACAATCAAACAAATTACAAGTAGGCATGTTGTATAGCTGGTTGCAATACTTGTCTAAGTGTCTTGTTTTATCATCACCATTGGATTTCATCTTGTCAAATTGTGAGACTTTGCAGGAACGCTTGGAAGTATACATTTAATGTAGTCCTTATGCTAGAGTTTAAGTTGTTTAAGTGTTCCCTCAGTGCTTTTTCTGTGTGGGCCTTCAGGTTATTCATTCTATAAAGTTCTTGTCTCTGTCTATATCTATTTCACTTCCTCTTTTATTTAGGTAGTCTTCTGTCTTGCATTTTTTGCTTCTTTTGCATCACTGTCTTGATTAATTTCAACCCTGCCTGGTTCCTTTAATTGTGTATTTATAGCCAATTTCTGTTGTTCTTTTTCAGATCATCTGTTAAGCTCTCCTCATCTGCTCCCTGTTCTCTGCAGAATTTTGGATTTTGACTTTTCCCTCTGTGGACATTTGCTTTACTGCATTACAGATTTAATTAAAGGTTAGTTTTTGGTTTAATCTGCTGGTTACCGCATTACCGCATTTGCATTCTTCTGATTCCACACTTCATGACAGCTCACAAACACATATACAAAAGCAAAGAGCTGTTACACAACAAAATGCACAATCAACACAAAGATTACTCATTTTTAGTAATTTAAACATTAAAAATGTAATAATACAGAGTTACTATCTAACTTAACATGGAAACTCTCATCGATATGTTCTTTGTAAAATTCCACTATTTTATTACTTTTATTGGTAATATATGAAAAAAGAATATCACAGTAGAGTATATCTTTCATGTTTTTTGGATTATCAATTTAATTCAAGAGTTAAGCTGTATGCTGACCCCAGACAAGCAGCTATCACCTAAACTCAAACAGGTAACAGGTAGCAGTAGGACTTTGTTGCTACCATTTCCAGTACAGTCGCTGTGAGGATGGCTGTGAAGTGCTCTTTGTGCTGCTTTTCAACTTTGCTGTTGGGGTTTGTGTTGATATAGAAACACTAAAAGAAAGACCTTGTGCGCCCTCATCCTCACGATAGAGATTTGTGTCAGTGTGTGGGACTCTAGCATAATTTTTGTACTGTTAACTAATAATTATACAACGGCGCATTTCATGTCCTGTTACAGAGTAACACTAAAGTAGTGTAAGAAATGACTTTCTCCAGGAAGTAACTGAATAATTTAACACATTAGTTCGTAATAATTAGTAAAGAATTATTACTACAATAATAACTAATGTGTAATGTGCACTTATTTGGAGTAATGACTCCGAGACTGACTCTGGATCTGGCATTAACAATCTAATCTAATCTTTTCTGTATCTTATTACTGATTTAAAGAGTAGCAAGACATATTTTCTCATAGCTAGTGTGGTGATATGCAGTGTGTTCTGTGACCTGAATTATAAATGCCTGTAATAAAGGCTGCAATCAAATACTATTTAAAAAAAAAAAAAACTTCCTCTGTTTCTGTAAGACACCAAATATTTCATCTCACTTTCTCCATCACTAGGCCAGTGAAATTTAAAAGACTGCAGCAAACAGTGAACAAGGAGCTGGTGATGCTAATGTTATTGGTGCTGTTCCAGAATTATTCAACTCCAAATTTGGAGTGGGGCTGAGTTGCAAAGTTGCTTAAAGGCACACAGAAACTGTGGGCAAGCTAAAGTGATATAGCATTTATTTATTTGTGAAATCCGTTACAAGGGTACAAGCTGAGCCAAAAGTATATATATATATTTAAAAAAAAGGCAAATGTGGTTTGGCAATTAAATCAGTGCAGGTGAGCTAGACTAGACTTGATCTAACAGTATGCTTGACTTCTAGGAATCTGTGTATGAGTAATGCTTTCATATGAGTAATTTCTTTCTACCCTGACACTAATACCCATGTGCGGTACTGACCCACTATGTCTATGCTCTTCTAGGGCAACTGTCATGCAGCGTTAACTTGGCACTAGTACATTCGTGAGTCAGATCAAGTTTTATATGAAGAAGAAATCTTTCGCTTGAGACCTGCAAATACATTTCTTTTAAGATACAGTACAATGTATCTTGGTATATAGTATTGCTTTATATTTTCCTTCCAAGGAGCCAAAGTGCTTTAGAGCAATAGTTTTCCAGGCATCTGAAAGCCTTAGAACGTTTTTAGGAGAAAGTCTGACTCATTGGTGGAGGCTCTGTCATGGTTTGGAGCTGCATTTCAGCCAGTGGTGTTGAAGATTCTGACAACACCGATGGAAATATGAAAACAGAAAAGCACCAGCTGTTTTTGATCAACCATCCAGTATCATCTGAAAAGCATCTGATTGGCAACAGCTTAGTTTTTCAGCACAACAATGACCCCAAACACACTGCCAGTGGAGTAAAAGCATACCTGGATAGAAAAACTGAATATTCTCAGTCATGAACTGGCCTCCCCAGGCTGGCCTCCCCACACTGCTTCGATAATGTACTTCCACATTATCGAAGCAGTGTGGGCTCATCTCGACAGAGAACAGAAGTCAGCCAACGTTCAAAGAAGAGCTTTGAATGTCCTTGAAGAGGATAACTATTCCTGGAGACTACTTAAGAAATTACACCCAAGCTTGCCTAAAAGAGCTCAGGCTGCGTTGAAAAATAAGCTGTCATAGCAAATATTGATTTCCAAGCTTATTAGAATTGCACAAACTCAGTTTTTTACCTTATATCCTGTATTTCCATACTTGTGCAAATATTTCAATAAAGCGCTGCATCTTTTTTCTATTTCGTAAAAAAATATAAAGAAATGAGGAGTGGGTCAGGAGTTTTGAACAGTACTGTAGTTATTCTACAAATGGCAGCTGCCAAACGATCTGCTTTTAATGAGTGGTGGAGTATATAAAAATGTTTTATGTTTCTAAACAGGATCAAAAGACTTTAGCTGGCTCAATGAGAATTCTTAATATCCACCAGAAACTGCAACACCTGCATCATATTTTAACCAAAATTATGATTATGCATATACAAGCTTTACTGAAGAACACATCAAAGGAAAGTTTTTTGTGAGAGACAGCCTACCTGCAATTTTTTCAGGACTTTCAGAGAATAGCAGCTCTACTTTTCCATCTTCTGGGAACCGGGCATCTGGAATGTTAAGGGAGAGATCAGAGAGCTGGACAGTTAACTTGGCATTCTGTGCATATTTCCATGTGCCCTTCACACCTGCAGAGCTGATATGGTTCCAGGGTTAGTTCAGGTAGATGGAGAGCAGACTGGCTGATAGATTTATCAGTTACTGATTAAGCTTGATAGTGGTGCTGCACTAAGACTGCACCTGGCAGTGTGTAGGCTGAGGTAGCAGGTCATAAATACCTTCTCTGGCACAGTCAAGGTCCGCCTTTGAGAAAGTGAGGGCGTGTCCACATATGAGGCCCGTGTGAAACTGGAGCCGGAAGACGACCTGACGACTAGCTGACCGGCTGTTTTTGTCATAACAAACCACCTACAAACAGACAGTGAGACGGTAATAAAAACAAATAAAAAATAAAACATGACTGTTCGTTTTTTTGTAAAGACTTTTAAAAAGTTACATTTAAAATTTAGGCAGATTAAAACAAAGATAGATTTGGGTCTGGCATTAGACAGAATGGTCAGTTCTGTTTAACTTGTCCTGTTGGTGCTCAAGCAAAAAAATGTACACTCATGCATACATGCAGATGCACAAATAAACCATTAAAACCATATATATATACATATAACTGCAAGTGCAATATTCAAATAATGCAACACAGATGTGTCCTCCAATTACAGAAATGTTTATTATTAGTAGTAGTAGTAGTAGTAATAGTGCCGGAGGGGTTAGACATGGGGCTAGATATTCAAAAATCAGTCCACAGGGGAGCATTCGATTCAGGTGAAAAGTTTTAATAAACTTTTCATTCATGAAAGTTCATATTTCTTGAAGAATGAAAAATTCAAAATCAACACATGTTCAAAAAATTGTTTACAAAATTAAACAATAGCTCCTTACTCTTGTGTAAACATCTGCTCATCAGTTAGCTGATAAAAATCAAAATATACAGAGTATCACAACTCACCATGATGTCCCCTTTGAGCAGCTGAGCGGGCTGAAGCACAATGTAGAGGCGATCTGTCTCAGCTGCATTAACATGGCTGAGATGAACATGAGATGCACATATTAGTACCTTATGCTTTATGTAAGCTCCACGGTTACTGTGTTTACTGTGTGTAGATTATGTATTTCTTACTAAATTGGAGACGTGCAAACAGCTTGTAGACTTTGGTAGACCCTCAAGAACAGGAAACATCCTGAGACAACATCAACAGAGATATTATAATTCAAGTTAAACAGGGTAGTGTAAGAAAACTTTGACTAAAGATAGACAGATAAAGCAAGTTCACAACAACAGTGACTCCAAGGCACTTTATATAGCAAGGTAAAGACTTAGACCGTCACTTTTCAAGCACTTCACAGTGGACAGCAGCAGTCTTTGGTGTACAGGCTGGGCACACAGCCTTACACTAGGAACACTCAGAGAACCCTAAGAATCCATTTACAGATTTTTTTTTTTTCATTTTCTGTTACAATAACATGCAAGGCTCACCTTGGTTTTCACTACCTTGCTGAATTTTGAAATTGTGTCATGTTATGTGTAAAGATCTGATCGAGGTGTTGAGGATCTCTAGATTAAAACAATGGGTATCTTGCTAGGCTCATAAAGGCTCAAATCACATCTCTCCTTCCTCTACATTGCAAGGGAATGTCACAAAGTGCAGTTGGTGAAATAACCACTTGAGGCTCGCTCCAAAACAAAAAATCCATAGATTTTCATGTCAAAATGGCTGAAATAAACAGACTGGTATAAAAAAAAAGGTTTTGATTCCTATGACTACTTTTTCACTTTCAATGTTTATTTAGCTCACCTGTTTTAATTTTAATAAGCCATAAAGTTATGCACAAGTTTACCTTGTTGAGTTGTACATTCAGTTTTTTGGGGTGTGTCTTAAGTCTGTTTTTAATCAGCTCATATCTGCGTCCCATAATCTTATAGTGAACTACAAATGAGCTTTGCTATCCCAGCTATCCCAGGTTAAATATATGGTCACAACTAATTGAAAAAAAAAAAAAAGAGAAAAAAATCAGGATTGCATGAGCTAAAATGCCAAACCTGTTTGTGCTGCTTACCTCCATCTGGTCTTAGTTTGGGGAGACTATAAAGAACAACACAGAGCAGGAAAGATGGAGAAGGAGACATCTTTAGTCTGCCTTTTAATATGCTGCCCAGCATCCATACATACCTGAAAAAGCAGAAAGAAAGTCTGTATCTATAACATTATTAGAAATGGAAGACAGTATAGTTAGATTTTCACTGAATTCCCTGGTTCCATTGGTTCTCAGTAGCTTTATTATGTTAACTGTTTCACAAAACGGTCAATCAGGTGATCAATGAGCATGCGATCTGAGGTCAATGGCAGATGTTTTGGTCACAGAGCAGAGGTTTAGAGTTGAACCACAGTTGAACTTTGACCTCCAGGAATCAGTCATGTAAATCTTTACCGTTTCTGTGAAGGGGTCATAAGAGCAGAGAGCGTGTCATTGTAGAACCTCCTCATGGCGAAATGGTCGAGGGAAAGGTCTGCACTGAGAGACAGACACATTTTTAGATAATGTTCTAGTGTTTCATGTTGATGTGTATATATATATGTATAAGAGTGAGGTGTTCAAGTATGGAACACATGCACTGTCAACGTGTCTGAAGTTTCCTCTTTTTCTGCATTTTTTTTAGTGATTTGCCTCAAATTGAACTTTCCCAACATGCCATAATAAGATGTGGCAAAACAAGGACATCATTTTAATAGTTCAGCTGTGGACCATAAAATCACACATAAGCTATATGATGATGCTATGAAGGCTCTTGTGTTTGCTCAGAGTCGGTGTAAATGTATTCACTGGTGTCCAACAGAAACAGGATCCCTGCCCAAAAATCAAACATAATCACAGTTCAAAGTCTCTACTGTCAGCCGTGCTGCCCTTTGCCTGGTGGAGACACGCAGCAGATCAGCCACTATTCCCTCTGTCTATTGTTCAATCAGCACTCTTTGATCTGCAAACATGTCCAGCACTAAATATCACTACTGGCGCAATACTTCACAGCTCCATTTCCTGCACTTTGATGTAATCAGAGATAACATTACCAACATGTGAAGTCCAGAGCCTGAAAGGTTTTTTGGACACAACAACATATGAAAATATTCTTTTTGCATCACTCCGAGAAGTCCATTTTATGAGAATTTAGGATGAATCCTTTGCAAAACTTCAATATCTGTATCAAAATGTAAGGTTATACTCCCAAGAAGAGAAGAGGCCTGTGTTTAGGCCTGATCCCAAATTTTAAAAGACGGTTTATTGATCCAGCTATCCGTGCATAGTTTCTTGATTTATTTCAGAAGCCAAACACCAAAATGAAACAAAAAAGTTTATACTAACACTGTTGCAGAAGGTCTCAAAAATGTTTTAGTCCTTAGTTTCTCCCTTCTCTCTAGTTCATCCAAAAACCAACTTAAGGTTTGACCCTGGAGATGTGTAACACTTCTCTCATATAAAGCCTAGACCGGTGTTGGGCAACCAAGCCTCTGGAGAACTTCAGGACATGTTGAGGAGGTTGTTTAGCCATTTGAATCAGCTGTGTTGGATCAAGGACACATCTAAAACCTGCAGGACACCGGCCCTCGAGGCCTGGAGTTGCCCACCCCTGGCCTATTATCTTGCTGTAGGATGAACTCCTTTGAAAAACCTCGAAAACTGACAGCAGGCTACATTTTATAAACAAATATGGCCTGAACCCAGTATGATGACTAGGGTGATCTAGATCCCTTTATATTAACTCCACCCCAAGGACACTAGTGTAAGATGAGACCTAAGCCATGTGATATTGCTTTGTTTTACATAATGGCAGTGCAGTTATTTAGTCCCAATGCACAACCAATATCCAGCACAGCAGAAACTTTCCCTGCTGTTTAAAAATTCAGTGTTACCTGGCTGAGATGGAGGTGAAGTGAATGTAGGATGCCACCAAAACTCCAAGTCGACCTTTTCCTCCCTGTTAGGAACAGTCAAAGGATCAGGATAAATAAAATTTAGGTGCTTACGTACATCGCACAAATGCCTTTAGAGAACATGCCAGTGTCAGTGACTACAGTGATGTTTACCCTGCAGTGTAACACGAGGACATGCTTTAGATGGGCGTTCAGCCAGTTCTCTATTGCTGTGCACACACCGATGATCTGATCCAGGCTGGGAGCCAAGAGATCCACCCATCCTGTGTCCAAAACCTGACGGAAAAAGCCCCAGTTGCGCTATAGTACCTGCTTACAGTTTTACATTGTGACATTTAAACTGAGTGCATTAGAATTACCTTGTGGTTGAGTCTGCTCACAGTGTCATGCTTCCGGGAGAGGTTGATGAGCTGAAAAAAGGGTTGTTTGCATGAGATAAAATAAATCAATCACTTCTGCTGGTTGCATACAAGATTTTTCTGTGGTTTAACATTTATTAACTAACATTTAACCTTACAGTTACCTGAATGTTTGCATCTAGGTATGAGGAACATGATGATTAGGGAAGCAAGGTCAAGTAAGGAACTTTTATAATATTTATCCTAATATAGAGCTATATGTAACTTATAAAACATATCCAGTCATTCAAGGACAGAAAACAAAGACTTCCAAACATAAGACAAATTATATTACAACGAAAGGAAGAGTGTAATGAGAAAAATGATAAACTAAATAAAATGTTTTAAGTTTCTCATAGTATGCATTTGATTTGTGTTATGTGGTTGTTTTGATGCTTTCCATATTGTTTTGGAATAAAGAAATTAGTAAAACAACTGAATGTACGAACGGGAAGCGTCATAATTGTTTAAATTATATTTAATTTTTTATAAAAGCAGGCCACTGTCTCTCAAATCTCTGAATCAGTTTGGTTTGCTTTTCAATTACCTTTAAAAATAAAATTTCTCTAGCTACCTTTATCTCATCTACTTGTCTCACCATGTAGTTTTGTCCATGCTTGGACTGCAGCATGGGAATAATCTCCCATAGGTTCTGCAGATAGATCTCCTCTGGACACCCGGGAGGGGAGTATATGGTAATGATACGTTCAGTGATGTAGGTCAGATCCATTCTATGTGCTTCCTCCATAGTTGGTTTCAGTCACACAGTTGCCTGCAAAGACCCAAGTAGTGATACAGAAGGTGAAAAAAAGAATAGCTGAAGAAAATTTAGAGAAGTGAGACTTGCTTGTGTCACATCGGCTGCACTTCTGCATTTCAGCTTACACAGCATGGGACTGAGTTCAAATGCGATCAGTCTTACAAAGCCTTTTACATGATGTGTTGCTAAAACAAAGCAAGGTCATGGACAACCAAAAGCTTAGTCACCGGAAGCCTTACTGAGCTTGCAACCACAGAAGAGTTAACAATGAGCCACAAACACCAAATCTTAACCTCATTACTCATCAGCACTAAACCTGAAAACACTGATTCTGACAAGACATGGAAAATGTGGCTGAGCTGTTTTCAGTCTCATGACTGGAACAGCTTGACAAAGGTCTTTTTTTAAGTTTTAAGCATTACTGGCCCTATATTTCGAAAAAAGAAAAGTCATATCAGCAGGAACCTTTTGACTAGCTATGCTACTTTGTTTTCTGTTCCGTTATTTAGCTGACAAAGTCAGTCATTTCACTCAGTTTCTCTTTAAAATAGGAACAAGTGGGTACTAAAAATGATAATTCTAGAAAGACAGTAGCACCTCTTAGAGTTTTTAAACATGTTCAGAATCAGAATCAGAATCAGAATACTTTATTGATCCCTGGGGGAAATTATTTTTTTTGTTACAGTGCTCCATTTTAAACCAACATTAAGACAAGACAGACAATACGCTAACTAAGAATAGTACAATATATACATATATATACATACATACATAAGTCACATATAAATAAATATTTGGAAAAGAAACGTGTAGTTGTAGCAGCAAACAGTGTGTTAAGTGGATGCGTTGTACAGGGAGATGGCCACAGGCAGGAATGATTTCCTGTGTCGTTCAGTGGTGCTTTTCGGTAATCTCAGTCTCTCACTGAACGAGCTCCTGTGACTGACCAACATGTCATGGAGTGGGTGGGAGGTGTTATCCAACATTGTCTTTATCTTGGACAGCATCCGCCTCTCTGACACCACCTTGAGGGAGTCCAGCTCCATCCCCACAACATTGCTGGCCTTACGGATCAGTTTATTAAGTCTGTTGGCATCTGCGACCCTCAGCCTGCTCCCCCAGCATGCAACAGCATAGAGGATCGCACTGGCCACAACAGACTCATAGAAAACTATGTTGATATCCATTTCAAGTGTATAAATAAATGTTTTGAACCTGATGAGATTTACTACTAAAAATGCTTTTTGCTAACTAACACTTCACTATGTGGACAGCAACTAATATTCATACTATATTACACATGTAACATTAGTATAAAATGTCGAAGTAGCTTTCTGTCCTTAATAACATGCTTTAGACATTTACTTTTGACGCCATTTTTAGACCATATATAATGTTAACAACTCAGCAAGTCACAAATCAAACTTGTCACATTAATGCAAATATTGTAATTACAGTAACTAATTACTGATTACTTCCCCAAAAAAGTAATCCCATTACTCTACTGATTACTTATTTTCAAAAGTAATTAATTACTTAGTTACTTAGTTACTTTTTAAAAACACGATTTACAACCTGAATAGGTGATAAAGCGATAGATCTTTCAGCCCAATTCTACTTTTTCTGCATAATCCATCATACAAAATGTAATCAAATGGAAAAGTCTCTTTTTTAACTTGTTTTATTCATTTTATTCTTTTAACTTTATGCATCAAACAAAAATTAAACTATAAGCAACATTCTCTGACTTGAATAAATTAGTTTAACATTTAAACCTATTTTCTACACATTCCAGCACATAAAAAAAAATAAAAAATGTGTTTACACTCAGTCTTTCAAATAGATGCAAGTAAAACACAGCAGAAAATAAATAAAGTCAAAGACTCAGCGGTCCTGTTGCTCTATTTTCACCTGTAAAGCAGGACTGTGGTAGGCGGAGGTTTACCCTGGTGCAGGTGTGCCGCGGTCAATGGAAGAATCCGCGAGTTTCTCTGTGAATTTCCCATTACGTGATAGGGCACTCAGTGCTTGCTCGGAAGTTTAGGGGTTTTTTTCGTTGTAAAAAGAAGTTTTCTTCCCACGCACAACGGACACTAATGTTTTTGTCCCTTTTTATGGAATCAAACTCAAAGTAAGGTCAGTACTTCCACGCTTTAAACGCTGCACGCTCATACTCTCTCCCGCACTCGATATGTGATCCATTGTTGATCTGCACACAGCTGTTGTCACTAACTGCGCACTCGCTTACGTCACTGTCGTGAGACATTCTCGCAAAAAATCACGGTTTTAGTAACGCAGTGTTCCTACGGGAAAGTAACGGTAATCTAATTACCGTTTTTGCAATAGTAATCCCTTACTTTACTCGTTACTTGAAAAAAGTAATCAGATTACAGTAACGCGTTACTGCCCATCTCTGATATCTAGAGGAGTGATACCCACACACAGTAGAAGAGAAATTAGTGTGACAAGAGCAGTGGTTGACCTGCTTTTATCTTGACCATGTGACCACAGCAAAGTAAACAGAGACAGGCATTTTCATTGAAACAACATACAGGAATAATCTACTGCAGCAGCAGCCTGCGTCATTAAAGGAACTACATTTTTTTAATTTAGCTGCCAAAAATTAAGCTCTAAGTTATGTTGTGTGTCCAAGAACTGCGTAAAAAAAAGTCTTCAGGACGTTTTGGAGAATGATACAGTTTTTGGGTTTTTTTGTTATTATGTTGTCTCCAATTTTGAGTGTAGTAAGCAAAAAAGACTGGCAAAGGACCAGGATTTGTAAACCTCAAGCTGCTCAAGACTGAACCTGAGAATCTAGAGTTCTTCAACAATGAAAGAAATGAATATGCTAGGATAGCTGACAGCTTTACTGTAGCCTCTAAAGACTAAATGGCAGCAGAGAGATGCAAAATAAGTGCAAACAGACATGAACAAATTGCAAAGAGATGCAAAATGAGCTGACATTGATGCGAAATGACTCCAAAGAGACACAAAACCACTTAAGAGAAGCAATAGGCTGCTACAGCCTATCTCAGGTACCACAGGCCAACAGGTGGGGTACACCCTGGACAGACCACTAGCCTGTTACTGGGCCAACACCTAGAGACAGACGACTTTTTTTCTTCTTTCATTCACACCTGTGGGAAATTTAGAGTCACCAATTAATGTAACCACACTAACTCCATGTGTTTCTACTGCGGGTGGAAGCCGGAGTACCAAAAACTAAGGGGAGAGGACGCAAAAACATAAAGACAGACTAAGAACAACACAAAGACAAAAAAAGGACTAAAAAGAGATAGCTAATGCTTAAAATGAGATACAAATCAGAGTTACAAAATTACTATAAATAGATTTAAAAAAAAAATAAAAAACCTACTCAGCCATAAAGGTAACCAAGAATCATTAAACTACTGCAAACTACTACACACACCAAAAAGACTGCGGGGCAGGGGTGGAGGGGGGGCTTTTACACATCTGTGCTCAGGGACCCGTTGGCCTCAGAATGCACGCATACATATACAGCATGGTGGTTTAAATCTTAACTGTCTGTGAACTGGACTTGTTGCACTGCTGTTTTCGAGTGAGCCCTTTCTGACAGGGTTGGGTAAACACTCTTAATGACTGACTGCTCTCCAATGATGTATTTCTGGGCTGTTTTTCCAACGTTTTAAGACTGCTGCAATCTAAATTTGTCCGCGCTCCGCCTGTGGAAGCAAAACAAACGGAAGTGTGCGACTTAACCGCACACATGCATATACACATGTTGCCATAGGGAGCCCAAACTGGTCACATCCAATTACAGCCTCTCTTTCCCCTTTTAAAGGAAGGCATTTCAAAATGGATTAGCCATCTTTATTTCTCTATTTTTCTCCTCACAAGCGAAAGACTTCCCTCTTAAATGCAGAAGGAGCAGAGCCAGGGTTTGATTTGTTAACTCAGCCAAACGGGCTGTTTGAAATTGAAAGTGTTTTCACAAAATAACACAAGTGAAATTGACAGCGATGTCCCACCATGGTTGTGGTGGTCAGGATCTATTGTCCAATTCTGTGCTCTCCGTTAAAGTCTCCTTTGTCCTGAGCTTTAAGCTAATCTCCATTTAGTCCAACTGATCCCCACAAAGATTTTTTTATTTTCTTACACATTCTCCCACCCCAACCCAGAGATACACTGAATTGAATCCTGCAGCAACATTTGTATCAAAATCATGTCACTTCACTCAAAGGAATTCTCAAAGCAAGTTGTTAGCAACGGAAATGAGTGGAATTATCACAGCCCCACTGGCAATGTAGGCAAGATTTTAAGACTTAATATAAGATTAAATGACTTAAGACGGACTAAAGCCCAGTGGAAACACGTCTCCTGGGATTCAGTGTCTTAATGTGTCAGTGGGTTAATCTTTGCATCTGCGTGGGAGTGGTAATCCTAGCCCCCCGTTTTGAATTTACCATCCATCACATGCTACCACTAAAGAGATTTGGACCAGCATCAGAGGCTACTGGATTTCAAGGAAAGCTTTCAAGCGGGAAAGCAGGATGTTGGCTAACACTGCCGCACACTTACTGTAACGTGTTAAGAGAGAACAGGAACAGGCTTACCTCGGCCTCTGGTGCTGCAAACAAGAAGTCAAATGTACAGCCTGATGAGTGAAAGTCTGTGTACATGTGTGTGTGTGTGTGTGCGTGTGAGAGAGAGACTTCACAGGAGGTGGGAGGAGGGAGGAACGGAGAGCAAGAGAGAGCGTGATAAACTGCACTGTTACAGCACTGCTTGCACTTTGCCCTCTGTTGGACTGCAGTGTGACTTCACTGTGTGTCCACCCCTGTTTGTGAAAAAGACAGCTGGAACAATCCAATCACAGTACTCTTAAAAAAACAGCCAGCAACACACATGGGAGCTGACAAAAATGTTTGTTCTAAGTTATCTCCACTCCAGGGTAACTCTATTCAAATCTACTGCATAATCTCCCAACATTTCAATGTTAACTATTCACATTTTTTTAAACTAGAGAGTGGAGAAACAGAGTCCTCTAAGATATGATTTACCTTGTAACGTCACTTCTTAAATTGTTGCTTGTATGGTTTATGTCTGCCAAGCCCTTTGAACCTTCATGTGTGATAATGGGTTATACAAATAAACTGAGTTAGGTTGATTTGACTTGTAAAACTCAATAGTTGGTGAAAAATGACTGTTTTGCATGCAGTTGAACAGTTGCAATGTTAAATCTAATGTATGCAAGACCCACCACTAGATAAATAGCACAATGTTTTAGCACTGATGTGGCTACTTCAGTGGATGCTTACATTTTACTGCAATAGCATTTTAAACACATATTTTTGGTGCTATTGGACACTAACAAATTTATTTCTATAGGCAGTTTCATACAGATTAAATGCATTTCATAGTGCTTTACCAGAGACTGATCACTGATCGTTATGGTAAATCGGGGTTAGGATGACAATATGTATAATGAAAAAAACAGTACAACGACTATAACATAGTGTCGGCAATATCTCAATAATAACGTCCATTTTCCACTAGATGGCGCCAGATGACGGGTTATTGATTAATAAGACCCGTACGGCATTTAACACAAATATCATCGACAGAACAATTATAAATGTGTGTTGAAGAATTAAAGATCATTAATACCAGTAAAAAGATACTTTTACTGTTGAAAATTAACACGCCGGGTGTGTTAACACAAAATCAATTAATGTAGTTACAGTTTATGTTTCCTTCACTGGCTCCTACGAAGCGGATCGTAAAGTGAATTAGATGAAAACATTTCTGCAAATCATATAGGAACTGCAACTGGCAATCAATTCCCCTCTTTGTCCGTCTGCTGATTGTATTCTTTTGGATAGTCTTCAAAATATTGTCAGATCCTTTAATCCCTAGCTTGTTTTGTACAAAGCCTCAAACATATAATAGATTTACAAATATTTACTTCTAAAAATAATTTCATTTCCATATTGTATTAGACTAAAAAAAAAAAACTACATAAAGCCAAGTAAATATTTCGTAATTTCGGGATTAAAGGTTTAGGGTGTGGTGTAGAGCTTTAACTGTCAGGCTTTTTTGTTCCTTAAAAGCCAGCGTTGGAGAAAATAGGATTTTTCCCCGTTATTTTAACTACGTTGACTGATCGTGAAGCTTTTCGTACGTTCACTGGGAAAATTCCGAGCATTCTGGTAGCAAGCGAATGTGTCATAATTCATATCCGATGAGACCCCGCCCTGTCCACGGTGTGCCTCTGACCATTCGTGAGCAGTCTGTACAGTGGTGGTCGCGCCAGCTTCCATGGCGACCAGCTAGAAATGCGTTTTCTCATCTCCACCAGCCGGTAAGCTCCCGTTAGAGAGCTAACGGGCGTCCGATGTCATGGGAAGATGTAGCGTACTAATTCTTTAGAGCAATTGCGCTGTACATTAGTATGCTAAGCTAATGTTGAGCCGTTTACGTTTACCAGCCAGCAGTGACTAGGGCGAGCTAGCGGCTCTAAGCTAACTGCTAGCGTTTACCTGCGGGCTGCTGCTAACTACTCTACGCTGCTGTTGCAAGCTAACAGAATGGAAAGTGTGAAGGGAAACGAGTGTGGAGCGATTTCGTCTTCTTCGACACTGCAGGGAACACTTGATTCTAGCAGTGACAGTAACTCCGTGAAGCCAAGCGGATTATCGCCGCAGCACTCTGGAAAGAGACCATCTATCGGGGAGGATGACGGAGGAGGCGCAGAAGCGAAACTCTTCGGGAAGGGGCTTGCGGCCACCTCCCTTCTCCAGATTGCGATAAGGAACGGGATTTATCAAAGCCAAGTTGCCAACGCTATCGGTGGAGCGGCCAAAAACGCAACCATGTCCGTTGTGAAAACGGCCAACATTTACAGTCTGACATCGGTGAACAGTTCCACCTCGGTAAACTCTATGCTGAGCAGGAGGCGGCACAGGCACAAGAGGAATCTGTCTCTGGGGGCTCCGCCGACCACCGGTTCGACCGGAGCGTCCTCTGCGGAGGCGGCCAGCCCAGCTCCCTCATCCTCGCCGCTGAGTACCCTCAGTCTTGATCGAAAAACCTTCCTCCGACAGAAGCAGTCGAAGCAGCTTCAGGCCTCTGATAAAACATGGGTGAGATCGGACCTCCGGCGGGGTTGCATTCACGTCCACGACTGGCTCACGCCCTCCTACCCGCGACCAGTGCTGTGTACAGTGGACACTACTTCTAAAGAGGTAGCCTGTAAGCTCGAAGGAAGTAAAGCTGGGGCTGTGTTGAGAATTAACTGCAAATCTACTGCTTTAAGTGACCTCAACGATCTTTGTAAAGATACTAATGGCCATGCTGATGACATGAAAAGTCTCAGTGACAGTGTGGATATTAAAAATCTCCAAAGTGAGGAGAATGAACTCACAAAAAATGTGGAACTGCCTTCTAACTTGCTACTTGATGACAAAACTGCTAGTAATTCTTCATCTGAGGTCTACCTGAATGACATTGGCGTGGATTTGAGTACTGGAGACTGTTATGGAGTCTACTCAGGCTCTGACATAGAGAGCAGCACCTGTGAGGACTTCAGTGCAGGGGGACCAAGAAGCATGGAGCACGGGGACTCACTCAGCAATGGGTTGGGTTTGGGCACCGACTCTTCTGTGCTGAGCCCAAACTGTGACAGCGCTCCAGAGGGACCTGACCCATTTGAGAGCTCCTCTGATGAAACAGACCTCATCTCTTCTCCCTCACATTCAGCTATCTCTCTCTCAGACATCCCCAAGACTTCAAACCAATCCGCAAGACCAAGTGTTGACACTGAAGCTGGGGCTGGTGACCACACAGATACACACATATTAATCAAACCTCCTTCTAAATGCTCCAGCAGCTCACAGGCTCGCCCTCTGACCAGCCAAGCTTCTGTCCAGCCTGAACAAGAGGTCCCTGGGGGGAGCAGAGGATGGCTTGAGCCCATCAATATAAGCCCAATGCCGGCCCTCTACATCCAGCTGCACGGTGGAGCTGTGAGGCGGCTTGGGGATGATGAAAGACCTCTGCAGATCTTAAATGAGTACCTCACTAATCTGGGGTTTGAAGATCCATGGCGAGTGCAGGAGGAGGGCATGAATCCTGAAATTGGCTGCCTGATCCGCTTCTACTTTGGTGAGCACTTTATTTTTAGTGAGAAGGAAAGGCATCTTCTCTCAGTAAAGACAACAGTTGTCCCAATTCTTATTAAAACATCCTGCAGTGTTAGATGTAAGAGCACCACAAACTAATGCAAGCCACTTTAGTTGTGCTTGGCTTGTCTCTACACAGTCATTGTTCTTCTGTTCTCACCATACCATGAGTGCTGTCATTATGTTTGGTCATTCAGACCGTTAAACAAGTGGATTCAATTGTCCCAGCAGCACAATAAGCTGTGTTGTGCGTGTAAACTGGATAAGGCAGGGAGACACATCTGGAGGTAACAGGTGTACTCTGTCAGCAAAGACCAAATCCTGATGCATTATAGAATCAGTTTGTCTTCTTCCCTCTTCCTCTTGTTGTTGTTGTTGTTGTTGTTGTTATTGATAAAAGATCCTGTTTTGTCCACTGTCATGGTAAGAGGATGGAAAAACAGGGACTCTTATGGGATTAGCATTGCTGGATATTGTTTTTTGACCTCATTTTTGACCTCATCAGCAAAGGCTGCAAAATAAGAGTCGGGAGGAAATGATTGGACTTTGATATGTGCTAAAATTCCTTATATTTTAGCCCCCCCCCCCCCCCCCCCCCCCCCCCCCCTCCCAAAAAAGAATAAATAATTAAATAGACCATTACACATACCATTGCAACCCTCATAGACACACTCGTGACATGCTACAAAACTGGTTTCTCTGCACTCTGAAAATGCAGCTGGACAGATTCCCCTGCCCGTCATTCTCCTTTTATGTCTCACAGTAGTAACATAACACTAAATAGAGTTGTGCAGCTGACAGTGAGGGCCCTTCTATTAATTCAGGAGAGGACATTTTTGCTCTACGTTTTTTTTTTTTTGTTTTGTTTTGTTTTGTTTTGTTGTCCCGTATGTGTTTGCACAGCACGAGTTGGTTAATTCTGATGTCCCGAGCTGAGCCAAAGAAGTTTGACTCATCTGAAATCCCAGCAGCCAAATGCACATTGACACGTTGTGCTTACGCTAAGAGAAAAGTGACCTTAGTGGAACTCAAATTTCACCTCCTCAGTGTTTCGGCTACCTCTGAGACAGTTGCAGCTGCAGGCTCCTCTTCAGCCTCAAACTGCAGCATCCAGAGGTCGCAGCTTTACTCTCCCAGACTTTACAGCCTTTTTTTTGAGTCTGAATGTCTGAGTGGCATTTCCAACTTGAAACTACAACTCTTATCCAGATTTGGCTAAAATTCAGCAACTTGACACGAGAGGTGGCTCAGGATGTCAGATGCTTTTTTTTTTTTTTTTTTTGGACACAAGCAAGAAAAAGTTGAGGTCTAGCATCAGTAGGGTGTGGCTGTTGCCTGCTTCATGAGAGACAGGATGTTCCCCATTCAGAGAACTAGACGGACGGAAAGGGCATGTATGTGTGTGTGTATTAACAACCAACATCTTACCTCCTCCGCCTAGGAAAGGGTGGACACACACAATGCACATTCCTCAATGTTGTTTAGTGTAAACTGGACTCTGTTCATTGTGTTCATGTTTATGTTAATTATATATTATTTTTTGGACTAGATACTGATCAATCTACCAATAATGACAACAATTTTACCAACCAATCATAAGGTTTGTTAGTTTAAATCCAACAGTTCACACAGATCTTTTTCTTCTAAAGCTGCAGGCTAATGAAATGAACTATAGTAACTCTTGGCTGTCTTCTTTTCAACATTCTGTTTCACTTTCAGAGAAACTCTTCTCCTTTATTAGGTTCTAGCTTATCTACATTTCAGTGCACCATTGGTGTCTGCAGAGTCAGACCTCACTGTTTCTGTTTGTAATGAGGAAATGCGCAGAATTTAGAAAAGGGGAAAAGGACATGTTAGTAGATCTTAATTATATGTCAGTCTCCTAAATGATTTCAAACACAAGTAATGTTGAATGATATGTTAAAATATTAGCTATTTTAAATTTTTTTTTTTTTTTTTTTTTTAATTTTTTTTAAATATTCAAGACATGCTGCCTCCACCTTCTCTGGGATTTGCTCCTGTTTCATCTGATATTTAGCAGAAAACTGAAATGTTTGGTGTGTAAAGCAGCAAATTAAGTATATAATCTTTTTCCATTGAAAGCATAACGTATTTTACAATATATAATAAGAACATATGTTATAATATTAATATATAATGTTTTGCAGATGGCAAATGAATTGAGTTTCCTCAGATTAGGTGTGTTGCCATGGCCAGCTTTGCATTTTGCACTACAAATGTCTGCGTCAGGTTTTGAAAAGTGTAATAACACCTGAGGTGGCGTTCAGCTTGCCATTATTGCACTGTGTTTTTGTTTGATTTCGCCACACTTCAGAAGTGACATCATGGTGTCATTCTCCATCAGATGGTACTGGTACTAAAATTTTGCTGCTAATTAGGGTAGAGACGTAATTCAGTTGGTACCGTTAAAAAGTATAGAGTTTGGTAACCAACTGATGATGGATGATAAAATTTGATTTGAAAAAACTGATTGCTCCATCAGTTTAAATTGCAGATGATACAGTGACGGTGAAGTTCTGGACAACTTTTTCAGGGTTGTTGTTGTTGTTATTTCTCTTTTTGTGAGATTCTGGTTTTAGCTTTCCAGGTGTGCTGATTTTCCTCCCCTTTTTTTGGTATACTGTAGGGGGTCGGCAACCCTAGGCACGCGTGCCACAGTTGGCACACGAAGGGTTAACTGATGGCACGACCATAGCTGGACTGGCCATCGGGCATACCGGGCATTTGCTCGGTGGGCCGATGATTTTATTTTTTTTTGGTAACGGTATAAACAATGAAACGTGGTGGATTGGTGTGTAAAAATAACTCAGTTGTTTGGTGGTGGCTATCGCGGAGCTTCCACAGATTCAGTAACATTAGTAAGTGGTGGAGGCCAGCAGGTGGATGAAGGAGAGGGGAGGCAGGAGGAGGAGAGACCCGAGGCAGCCGCCGGTCCAAGTGTCAGGTGAACTGAACTTCAGGTAAGAAGTTATGACCTGCAGTCTATCTGGGTCAGATATAAACCAAGTTTAGGTGGAGTTTATTTTTGTTGTGCTGACTTTTTACAGTCAGTTACAATAACTCATACTGCGTACTAGCTAGCACGACAGAGTTTCTATACAGCTGGGTCGGTGCTATGATGTTACTGATAGTGAACTTTATTTTATTCAGAAGGTTAGTTAGTAGAGTTGCCAACCGTCCCGTAAAAAGACGGAATCGTCCCGCATTCAGAGAAATTATTACGTGTTTCGTGATGATCTGAGAAGGGTTTGTCTAGGATGGAAAAAGACACAAAGGTGGATTTATTCTGTCGTTACGCTGCACAGCTGCCTCTTCTTCTCTCATTCTCTCCCCCTCTCTCTGCTGTTGCTACTTTAATCATGAAACTGATCAATGATCAGCTGATCGGCTTTTCTCTCCTGTTTGTTTATCGCCCACTTTGCGCCAGAAAGAAGAAACTGCCGGATGTCGCGCTAAACAGCAGCACGTTTAAGCTTGATCAGCTGTTGTTAGAATTTATTTAATATTAATTTCTAGTATCAGCTGATTTTTGCTGGAGCCACAGCTGTAAAGCTGCTGGTCATGATATCGGTTTGTATATCTGGTGAGAGGGAAACATGAAGATGAAACCAGGAGATGTCCTTACTGAATCATCAGAGCAGAACAGGTGATGGAGAAACAGGTTTACCTTTTAGGTGACATGAATGAGTTGAACGGAAGCTATGAACTGTTTCTGAGAGACAAATAACACCAGGATCCTTTTCTAAGTAGCTGACAGCTGGTAACTGTGCAGGGGCGGGTCTAGCAAAGTTTTGCCAGGGGACAAGGTTGGGCATTAACAGGGAAAGGGGGGCACAAAGAAATACTTTCTTATTCTCATTTAAAATGTCTGATAAATAATTATCTGAAGCTTACAACCAAAGTTTTTATCTGACGTAAAATGTATAGAAATCATACATATACCAACAAGATTGTACATCACTGTCACAACAGCATTTGTTTTCATTCAAAGGCTTTATGGCTTTAATACCTGGTGGGCCGGTCTTTAGTCAAGCCGGGCTGTTTTTTTTTTGGGGTTTTTTTGTCCCAGTCCAGCCCTGGGCACAACACGCAGTGAATTAATCTGAGAAGGTGCATCAAAAAATAAATGGCCGCGCCAGCGGTGCACATCGCAAATCAGCTCGCATAGACACATTAGTTGTGCCTCTTCTTAATGACGGTATTAGCTAACAACCCAAACTACCAGATTCAACTTGTAATTGGCTAAAAATAACTTAGCCTACTGGTGAGAGGGACGTTGTTAGCTTTCCACATTCCAACACTTCAAAAGCTTCAGGAGCTTTCTGCTCAGCACAGCATCAGCACCACGGAAAGACACGGATACATCTGTAAACTCGAGACACAATGCATTTTTGGGACTTTCAGGTGTGTGGACCAATGTTTGATTTTCTGAACAAACCAGAAATCTTTAATGAGCAGCTGGATTTGTCTCGCATTAACTGGCTGAGTTAATGCCAGTTAATGCGACATCGAAGCAGCTGGAATCCACAGCTGTGCGTGTTCATGGAGCTTGCATTTTCACCTGCTGAACATCACTACCTGACAAGTTTGACCTTCTTCAGAACATTGCAGAGGCGTTATTGACGGTATTTGGCTCTACATATCTGTGAGCAGATTTTCTCTCACATGAGTGTCCTCAGGTAGCCGTCTGGATGCTGGAAACTTGGAGACCTGTGTCTCTGAGTGGGAGACCAGAGATCACATAACATGTGTGTCTCTGTATTAACAGACATGTCATATTGGCTTAGTTTATTTTTCTTATCATTGTTATGAGGAGACCATAAATAGCATTTGTATTTTCTGTTGTACAGTTCATTTGCTGTTATGGAGTTCTTGTTATGGGTAAAAGGTGTCTTTTTTGTTTCAAAATAGCTGATAACTATTCACTGATAGCTGCCAACATCTGCGAACAAATATAATTCTATAAAGTGGTTCTATATAGTGTGTAACTGTTCATATAGCGCGTTATTAAATTTATTGCTAATGCAATCATATGGCACACTGACTTCTGAGGAAATTTTAAATGGCACTTGCCATCAGAAAGGTTGCCTAACCCTGCTGTAATAGATACAAACCTCAGTGTTAGTGCTGATCATGGAAAGCATACAATTGGAAGATATTGCACTGATATAGGATTTTTAAAATTGATGCCAGTGTTTGGTGATTTAAAAATCCAATATGAATATTGAGGTCTAAAGATGTAAATGATTTTCAAATGATTTGATAAAGAATATAATCTCCAGCAAGGGCAGGAGTCAGTGAGTAATTCATAAGATATATTTTACATGATGATACAGTGATTCTATGATATGTTAGAACACAATAAATCATGATGTGCGTGAAGCTGAATTGGAAAAAGTAGCCCAAATGTTTAGTTTGCATGCTTGAATTAAGAGTCTAAAATAGGTTTAACAAAAAAATAAAAGATTCAGTTTAAGACTCTATATCTGACAGATTTAAATCCTTTGCACTTTACAGATTTCATTCAGTACCATTAAAGCACTGAGGTTCACTGAAGCATTACTGATGAGTCAGCTAGGGCCGGTGAAACCTAGGTGATGTTGTGTGTAAGTCACTGGAGGAGGCAGTAGGGAGGATGTAGGTGCTGGCATTGTAGGACGTTACATAACAAGGTAATCTGATTTCAGGCCTCTCAGTGGCTCAGACTCTTCATGTGTCTCCCTTTTTCTTATTCACTGGTAAGAGCATATAAAGTAACTTTGAGTTTCCAAGAATTTAAAAACCCTGGACAATGTAGTCAGTGCTTTAAAAGACCTAGAATGTATTCTGGCTTATACTGGCAAAAGTCAGCTCCAATTCATTACTGAAGCTAATTTGTGTCAGCAAAGGGTTAATGTAACAAATGATGACTGAGTGACTGCTCTCTGCCAGCCCACAGGCTATTGAGCTACAGTTCTCTTACATAACCACGCAGCTCTCACTTTGTGAAAGAGAAGACCATTGAGAGAGAGTTGATTCACAAAATCCCATAGAGCAAACAACAACAAAAAATACAGTAACCTCTATAATGCTGTTATGAAAAGTCTGTTTCTGTCATACTGTATTCTTTCCCTCCGCAGGTAAACCTCGTAGTGTGGGAGGTTCTGAGCGCGTGCAGCTGTCCGGGGTGTTTAACGTGCGGAAAGGGAAGCTGGCACTGCCCGTGAACCGCTGGTCAAAACGTCAGGTCACTCTGAGTGGAACCTGCCTCATTGTCTCGTCTGTGAAGCATGCCCACACTGGCAAGATGCACATCCTCCCTCTCATCGGAGGAAAGGTACTTTGTGAGACGTTTCATGTCTTTGACACACAACAAGCAAGTACTGTGGCTGGGTATCTGGTTATCAGGGACAAAAATACTCTGCGGTTTAGACCAGAGGTCTTTTTGTTCCTGCTGCATCAGGATCTTCTTTCCTAGGTCTTCGTTCTAGCTTAACTGCAAGCCTTTGTTGAGATTTGGATAATATTGACCTAATGAATCATTCAAGCTTAAAAAGTGTTTTCTACACATAATAGACAACTTGCCAAAGAAACAAGTTTATATTGCATCTTTAGGCATTAGTACTTGTTGCAAAAACACATCATTGGTTCCCATGTCTTCAATTGAATCTACAAAAAAATAAATCCCATAGGTGTGACAAGTGTAAAAGGGTATTTTTTTCATCAGTAAGGTGATTCCTTAGTCTCAGTGGAAGAGTGGCTGTTAAGAAGGTATTTTAATGATGGAAACAGGGAGAAAATATCTTAAAAAATATAGACGGGAAATCGGTGGCAACAAGGTATGGAGTGACGCATCCATATTTGAGATTTTTGGTTTAAATTGGAGTTCAGGAGAGAGGTACAGTTACAGCCATATGTAAAACATGGTGGAGGCTCTGTAATGGTTTAGGGCTGCATTTCATTTGAATGATGAGAATGTCATTGGAAAGATAGATACTCAATAAATGTAATTTTTAATGCAGGTGGAGGAAGTGAGAAGACACAGCCACTGTCTGGCTTTCAGCTCAGCTGGTCCCCAGAGTCAGACCTACTACATCAGCTATGACTCCTACACAGAGTACCTCCGCTGGCAGAGGACAGCCTCAAAGGTACAAAGTGCAATTGTAGTCAGAGGCACATCTGAACATTTAAACAATTTGCTGTCATCATTGCTTCTGACTGTACTGGTTACTAGCAGTAACTTGCTATGTGCTTTGTATGCAAGTGTAAATCTAAAGCTTCTCAAGTGCAGAATTGCCTTTTTGTGTTAGTATCTCTTCTGCTAAAGAATAATACTGGATATTGAGTTTCAAACTTATGGATGTGTACTCTGTCCACATTTCTAAAGAAAATACATCATTATCTGTGTGAATTTAAGGTTTGAATTTAGGATTAAAACAGTATGAAACTATGGATTTATGTGACTAGTAGACTATGTTTAAGCATTGCAGCTCATGCTTGTTGGTTCCAGAAATATTCTATAATTCCAATTTCATTAATATATAGTGGCAGAATCTGGTTTAGAGATGTTACAGGGTTAGGGTTAGCAGAGTGTTTCTGTGGGTCATACGGACCTATTTACACTTACATACCACCAAACAGTGATCACCATCTTGAGCAACACGTGTCTCAGTTACATGCTCAAAGGGACAGTTAAGCACGTGAATGAGAGGAGTCAAAGATGAATCTATGAACTCATTTGACAAATATGAGCATTAGCCTCATAGTTGACATACTTGTTGAGTGTTGTGTAAACAGGAAAAATAATTCCAGTAACACAAAACCGGTTTTGGTGTTGTACGAGCACCTTGCTTTCGTTTTTGAAAGGCTTTTGAATGTTTCCTTTAAATGGGACCGATTCTGCTTTTCATTATTTCCTGTCACACCATTGTTACTGTTACAATATCAGAATTTATTTAATGAGTTTAGTGTGTGTACGAGTAATCCATGTGATCTAATAATAATAATAATAATAATAATAATAATAATAATAATAATAATAATTTTGTTTATAAAGCGCTTTCAAACAAAGTGCTGTACAGCTATTTGGAAATGAAGACATAAATAAATAAAAGTGATACGTACAAGTTAAAAACACAATAACAAGTTCAAAACATAATAAAAGTTAAAAGCAATAAAAATTTTAAAAAACAAAATGGCATAGAATCAAGACATGCAGGATACGGTAAACAAGTGGGTCTTCAACTTAGCTTTAAAAACCTCCACAGAGCATGCCTGCCTAATATCTTGAGGGAGGTTGTTCCACAAAAATGGGGCACGAAAAGAAAAAGCACGCTCCCCAGTAGTCTTTTTTTTTCTGGCTCTAGGAACTTTTAAAAGGCCAGAATCCTGGGATGGGAAAGCACGGGATGGAACATAAAGGTGCAAAAGATCAGAGAGGTATGAAGGTGCCAAACCATTTAAAGCCTTGTAGGTGAGCAGCAGGACCTTATAATCTGCTCGAACCTGACAAGGTAGCCAATGAAAGGATTTCATTACAGGGTGCTCAAATTTTCCATTTTTAGTTAAAATGCGAGCAGCTGTATTTTGCACCATCTGTAAACCTAAATACTCACACAGTTTCATACCATTTTGTTTTGTTGTTGTTTTTTTCTTTAGTAAATATTCATTAAATATTCAGTAAATATTCCTAATATGGTCATCTCAGGCACAAAGATGGTTGTAAGCACAGCAGCCCCACTCACTATTCAAACTTTCTGTTTATGAGGGGTAGCCAATGGGAAGAAACTTAGCTGAAAAGCAGAGGAGCTAAAAGCGTGTGTTGAAAACAGAGGATTAAGGGCAGCACCAAGACCTATTATAATGAAAATAAGGATCATTGAAGACTTTGAGTGTATGTATGTTATGTAAAACTAGTTTAATAGAGTCAAAGAATAAAAATTAGTCTGAAATGAACTTAATGGATCCCGATTATGGCTAGTTTGATGGAAGTAACTGCAAGGCTGTTGTCTCTCTCTCTCTCTGTCTCTCTCTCTCTCTCTGTCTCTCTCAGATCGCCTCTCAGAGGGTGAACTCGGTGGACCTGTCATGCTGCAGCCTGGAGGAGCTGCCTGCTCAGCTGTTTTACAGCCAGGACCTTACCCACCTCAACCTCAAAAACAACTTCATGTCCCCTCACAAAGGTGTTCCAGCACTCACCAGGTCAGTTTCTCACATCAGCTCTCCTGCACACACCGATTCTCAGAGTACGTCTCTCCCTGTGCGTTTAATGATATGGCACGGGGAGGATCTGGTAGTAAACATTTTGTGTAGTTACCTCTTTTTGTGTGTGTGTGTGTGTGTGTGTGTGTGGTTTCGTGCATGGTTATCCATGGGTGGTGGAAGCATGATGGTTTTTGGGTGTGTGTGAGTGATTAAAAGAGAGCTGCAGCAGTGATGAGAGATTTGACGTCAGCTGTCTGGCCTCTCGGGTAGAGGGCTTCTCTGTGTTTTCCAGGTCAGATTAGGCGACGTCAGCTGCTGATGTCACGGTTTTATGAGGTTTAGCAGTCTTTCTCTGACTTTCTTTTATCTCTGGCTTCTTTTTTCCACACTACCTTCATAACAAAATATTAAGTATAATGTCTTGCAAAATTGTCTTGCACAGTTTTCCTGGTGTACAAACAAGCTTTTACAAAAGCTTGATTATGAGGTCTTGAAACCCGTTTAGTATCACGGAGGAAAAACTTTCCAGGTCTTGAATATGAATTACATTTACTTCTTAATTACTTTTCAATTGGTTCATCATGGAAGTTTTCATCAGTTTCTCTAATTTATTTCTCGCTTCTGCTATCATGTACAGCAGAAGTGGGAAAGTGAGGTTTGGTGCTTTCATGAATCACAGAGAAAGCACCAAACTTTAAAGTTTGTTTACACAGTGAGATGCAAGATCTAACATATCAGCTGAACAGATAAAACACTATTAACTCGCACTGTAAACTCATCAGGAAAACACTAATAAAATTTGCCTCGCTCTTTAGTCCCTTGCTTTATTCCGTTATAGTTTTTTTTTGGAGGCTGTTTTTATTTTGAATTTTTAAAAATAAAAAACGAAAAGCAGGTTTTGTTTTTATAACGTCAATTAAAAAAGAAACTCACTGACTAAAACTCAGAATAAGGTAATTGTATAATGCTTTACTCTCAGCAGGGAATCAAAAAGTTGTTTTCCCCAACTGTACTTTGCCATGGTAGTGTGCTGCTCCTGAGCTTGCTCTGTTTAAATAATGGATTGATCCATGTAACACCACAAACTGACTGATTATCTGGAAATTCCCTTTCATTATTTCTAGAAAATCACTTAGACCTTATTGTGCAGATAAAAGCATTCCTAGTTTTTAGAGATGTTCTCACTTTACGCTGAGCATCAAAGAGACGTGTTCTCAGCAACTGAGACTTGGTCCTTGTGTCATTTTGTTATCTTGGCAGCAATTTTAAAGATATTTGACCATTCTGTAAGCTTTGATTTGCGACGTAGAGCACGAAAACTTTTCACTTTGGATAAAAATGACAACGACAGGGGTTGCACATTGTTTTTGACATGTGCGTCTTTTCAGAATTGACAGTAGTGCAGGTGTAGTCTAAAAAAGTGTTTAGTAATAGTTTTGTGCTAATGAGGACATCAGTATGAGACAGTACAATCTCTATTTTCTTAAGTTTTGGTACAAAATTTGCATAGATAAGTAAAAATGCCCTGATCCTCAAATATAGCTTACACTTCTAGCATAAACTGTCTGCAGATTGTCTTGTAAAGTGACCAGCGTTACGTTTTATGGTAAAGTGGGTAAGTAAAGTGACCAGCACTGACAAACCTATTATGTACAGTCAGAGATTAGCAGCATTCATCTGAACAGCCTCGTTTTCCTTTCTGTCTGCCTTTATTTTGGCTTCTTGCATCCATGCCTGTCAAGGCAACATGACATCAAAACCTGAAATTTGCCTGATGGCAATCTCTACACGTCATTGTTTTGGCACAAGCATATGCATATCATGCAGTGTTTTAAGGACTGTATCCTTGCTGTGGTGGGCGGGTGAGTCTAACTAAGAAGAATGTGGGCCTGGATCAGCCTTTCACTCTGATTGCTCTGTGAACTGGATTAGGAGGAGAAGAGCGCAATGAATATAAACAATATACACAAGCTTCTTACCTGAAGCACAGGCTGCATTGTTCTGTTGAAAACTTGATACTTTGTGTCCTTGAACCTTTGTATTAGCTTCTTCTGTGCTGATTTTACTTTTTTAATCTGGCAGGTGTTATGTAAGTAATAGTTGTTCACTGTGTGTGTTTTTTGTGTTTTAAAGAAGGCCAGAGTCTTATTATAGCACAGAGATGAATATCTTTGTCTCTCTTTGTCTGGCCCTGTTCCTCTTGCCCTTCCCTCCTCTCTCACACACTCTTGCTGAATACTTCTCTCTTTCTCTCCCCTTTTCTTTAGGTTTTGTAAACTGAGAAGCCTTAGTCTGTCAAATAACGCTCTGTCTGAGTTTCCTCTGGCCCTGTGTGACATCACCTCCCTCACGGAGCTAAACCTGTCTGGAAATCGTCTCTCCTCCGTGCCTGCAGAAGTAGGAACAATGCACAAGTAAGTAAATGACGATCCAAGGTTTGCAGTTTCATAAGAATGAAGCCTAAAATGGGATGTGTCCTCACTGACCTGCATTTTGCTGACAGAGACATCAGTTTGGAGTTGTTGTTGTTAGTACCATTACGGTACATCAGCGTTGATTAATCCATCTCTCTATTGAGCGAACAGCTGGCTGTGCACCAGACTTCTGTCGTAGAAATCTAGAGGTGTTGTCCAAGTGCCCATAGTACACAGTGACACTAACAGTGTCTCTGTGTGATGTGGGAGCTTGGAGTTTCTGCGCATATGCTGGCTTTTTTTTTTTTTTCCTTTTGAAATTTTCTAGGAATTTCAAAAGGCAAAACACAATTTTTATGTCTAACTTGGAATCGGGGCGTTTATTTGGAAACAGTATTTTACTTTTAATGTAAAATACTCAGCTATGTTCCATAACTGAATATAAAGTAATATTTAAAAGTTCCAAATTAAGCTTGTTTATACTTACAGACAAGTCAGTACAAAAATGTCAGAGTCCTGTTTAGTGTCTGAAGTCTTTTCTTAACACTATATTTGCATAACATGTTTTTTACACACAGTATCTGTATTACAGTTTTTCTCAAATGTTAAAACACAAAAGCCAATCCTGTAACCCAAATGACCAGTAGTCTAAACACATTTACTAAATGTAGCCACCATATTCCAGTACCATAAACACATGTCACATGAAGACACAATTCACAAAACACAACCCTCTGTACTCATAAATCTAAACACATTTTTCCTTGCTAAAACACATGTTGCAAAACAACTCTGCTCATATTCTCAAATGAAAGCCCATGTGATGCAAAATGCTTGCCACAGTCACCAATCTTTGAACACAGGGAACACACCTGGCGTCATTCACTACACACAATGACTCAAAATTGAAGACACTTGTTGCTAATGCTGTACCCACATGTAAAAGCAAGTTCAGAGTGCACAGTATGCTGAAGGTTCCAAACAAACACAATGGATGAAGGCAGAGTCAGGGGAAGAGGAATTTGATGCAGAGGAGGGAGAAGAGCTGGCCCTGGAAGAAGAGGAGCAGGCCAATGAGGAAGAGGATTTCAAATGAGAGGAGGAAGAGGAGCGACCAACGAGGAAGAGGAGAAGGCCAACATGGGAGAGGAGAAGGTCCAGGAGGGAGAGCAAGACCACCTCGCACCATCATTACGGACGAGATGCGAGCAACAGCTCAGCGACATGATGCCGCACAGTGATTGTGGTGTGTGTGTGGTGTGAATAACGTAAATAAAAAAACTTCACACCCTGTTCATGTTTTCAAGATTACTGTTGTGTGCAATAGATTCTGTTTTTGCATTGAGTTGTGTTACAGTAGTGTACGTACATGCAGGATTTTCTATAGATTTATACTACTCATATGAAACTCACAAATCTAAATGCCTAATCCTCTGCAGAGATCTACGACGATCCGTTACTGTATAGTTTCTAAAATATGCATTGGCAGTTATGAAACAAAGAACCTTCTCACAAATTGAGCATTGTGTTTTCAATTGTTTTGCTGTAGTGTGTAATGCTGTGTATAGTGTTTACAGTTTTGACAGCTTCGAGCTGCTCTATTGGTGTGGGAGTTTGAGTTTTGCAGTGGGAAGGTGTGGTTGTGTTTATGTAGCTTTAGAGAAGGGTGTTGTGTTTGGACATTGGGGGACCTGGTGGTAACGTTTGTGACATGTGTTTTAGCATTTGAGAAAAACTGTAATCACGACTAAATGCCCTTCCCTCTGTTTGGCTCTGGCCAGCCTGCAGACTCTTCTCCTGGACGGTAACCTTCTGAGTTCACTGCCTGTGGAGCTGGGCTCTCTGGAGGGCTTGACCTACCTTGGCTTATCCTTCAATTGTTTCAGCTGTGTGCCCCCTGTCCTAGAGAAACTTGGAGGGATGGAGAGACTCTGTCTGGCAGGGAACAAGCTCTCTGTCCTGGACTTGGCTGGCCTGCAGTGGCTGTCTGCTCGCTACATAGATCTCAGGTAAAAATGTCCGCGCAGTAGCTTACATTTTTAGAATTGCCAATGACAAATACTGCAGTTCTGCATGACTCCCCTTTCATGTTTGGTGGTCTTTGAAATGGCAACAAAGGTTTAATTTAGCCTTTTGAAGTACAAAATAAAGACGGAGACAGTGAAGGAAGGGAACCTGTCGGTTAATTATTTTGGTCAGTCGTACTACGAATGCCTAACAACTTCTTCTCAGGTTCTGAAATGTGAAACGGGTCAGAGGTTAAAGTGTTTGCTTCTTCTGGTCCTTTCTTCCCTCTTCCTTTACTTCCCCCTTCTCTGTTCCTCTCTGTGCTGTATGCCTCGAACAGGCTGAACCAGCTTCAGAAGGCGACAGTGGCAGATGTGGAGCAGCTGGCCCACATTGTTCATCTGGACCTGAGGGATACAGGTCTAGACGAGCTGGATGTCAGCTCTCTCTGCAAGCTGGAGCTCCTCCGCTGTGACAGAAACACTCTTGCCCTCCTCAGAGTCTGTGGCCACGCCCTCAAGAGCCTGCATGCTGCACACAACAGTACGACCACTTAATTTTTTCTAGAGAGATATTAAATCCAGAAAGACGTTCGTGCCATAAAGAGTTGTTATGTTTTTAGAGCTGAAGCAGCTGGAGGTGCATCCTGTTCCAGAGAATCTGACTGTGCTGGATTTATCCTGGTATAAAAACTAAGAATACTTCACTGTCCTATTTACAATCTAGAAGAACAGAACATGTGCTTGTTGTAAGCTGGGTGCTGACTCTGTTTGTTTTCCTAAAGGAACAAGCTGGGATGTGTCCCCGACTGGGTGTGGGAGAGCAGCAGACTGGAAGTGCTGGACATCAGCCATAACTGTGTCACTGAGCTGCCTGTACGGTGAGCATCGCACAGACACATGATTCTTATGCTTTTCATGAAAGAACAGGTGGGGAAATGACAAAAATCAAAGTGAGGGAAAGCAGCTTGGACGTAACAGCTGATAATAATGCATCATTGGAACTTACTTGATCTTCAATGTGCCTGTGGTAAGGTTCTTAAAATATATTAAATTACATTTAAAAAGACTTAAGAACCAAGCTTGCAAAAATTAAACTAAACTGAAGAAAGTTATTACTGAAAATAAAAACTAATGAAAAAATACAAAACTACATCTCTTTCAGGCAGTTCTTTTTTTCAAATCGTGAAACTGTATGATATTGATTGATTAATTGTATGAGGGATATCACCTAACATTTTTAGCTACAATTTAAACGTGCCCCTTAAATGTATCACATACAATAATCATAAAGTTACTGTTTAGAAAGGAGGACAGCTAAAAGGATCCACTGACTACATGTGTCTGTGTGTCTGTGCACGTTACTTTGTTTAAAACGTGGCTGTGCAGAATGAGGAGATTGTGGGTTGCAGTTTTCTTTTCATCCAAACCACATGAGTGGCTAGAGCCTTTATCACAGGAAACCAAAGATATCAAAATGATGCATTTAAATAAAGCGCCTTGAGCTTTTCTGTGAGAACCAGTTTACATTTTTGCCGATTGGAATTCTCAAAATTTGGAAGTTTTAACTTTTAAAAAAAATAGTCAGCTCCAATTTTACACCTCTTCAGGGGCCTGTGTTAGGGTTAAAACATGTTTTTAAAGTTTCTAATTAGAATTATATTAGATTAGTTATTTTGCACTTATTTGTGATGATTGCAATTATGGGTAAATATGGCATTATTATCAGTGAATGTCTTCACACAGGTAGCAAAACAAACGTGTGTGTGTGCGTGCGTGCGTGCGTGCGTGCGTGCGTGCCTCTCCACATACAGAGTGGAGTAGGCAGCAGTCACAGTGTGAACACTGTGCTTTCAGCCATAATATGAGAACTGCTCATCAAGTCTGGCCTAAAATCACCACTTCATTTATTCAGACCTAGAGCAACACACCTGCCAAGTGTTAAGCAGATCTTATGAATAGTTGTTGAGATGGGTGAAAAACGGATGAACAGACAGATTTTCTTTCATTCGTATGATGTAATCCTGCATTCACAATCACAGTTATTTGGGTTCATTCATGCTTGATGATAGTTTCCAGCTACATGAATCTCAAGCATAGATTAATTGAATACAAAGTGAACTCATTGAACCTCCATGGGAAATCAGATGGTGCTCAGCATGGTGGTCCCACTAACAGATGTACAGCACACACACTGAGTTGGCTGTGCTGTTTGTGTTTAGGCTGCTGTCCAGTGGGAGCCTGAGAAAGCTGCTGGCAGGCTGGAACGATGTGTGTCAGCTGGATGAGAGGCTGGAGCGATCACAGCTAGAAGTCCTGGACCTCCAACACAACCATCTAACTGAGCTCCCACACAACTTGTTCATCAAAGCGCAGAGGTGGACACATCTTTTTCTTCCCTCCTTTTGTTCTTTTCTTGTGTGTTTCTTCCCATCAGCATGTATCCGTTATTTATCTTGTACTAAATTTGTACCCTCTGTTGGAAATTCCTCCCAGCCTGCGATACCTAAATGTGTCGGCCAATAAGCTGGAGAACCTCCCTGCAGCCAGCCTATCAGAGGATGCCTTCAGCAGCCTACAAGAGCTCTACGTGACCAATAACAGCTTGACTGACAAGTGCATCTCTCTTCTGACTGGACACGGCCACCTCAGAGTGCTTCACCTCGCCTACAACCAGCTGCAAACCTTCACTGCCAGGTGAAATACTGCACCTGATATAAACTGAGCTTTAAAATGTGACCATAAAGGCTTCTTTACATCTGGACATGTTAGATTTAACTGTAGGGTTCCTTTATCATTTCCGCTCCACTATCCTCACTCACTCCACCTCTAACCACCAATTCCCACATTCCTTTGCTTTTACAAGGTGTTCTATTCCTAAGTAAATGGTACACATCCTTCATCATCCTGTATAAAATCTGAGCCTTGGTGCAGGTCATGATTACTCCTTTTTACCTCCACGTCCTGCAGTAAACTAGCTCGACTGGAGCAGCTGGAGGAGCTGGATTTGAGTGGCAACAGGCTGAGAGCGGTGCCCACGACCATTCTCAACTGTCAGCGCCTGCACACGCTCTCTGCCCACTCCAACTGTATCAGCGCCTTCCCTGAAGTCCTCCAGCTGCCTGAGATTAAGGTAAATCTTAACTTAACTCTTTTTCACCTAGTAATAGGGAGGTAGCTGTAGTGTACTAATGCCACTCACTGAATTAATGCTTACCTGCCAGAAGTATTATTTGAGAGGAGGAGGTAGCTGTGGTAATGCTAATGCTGGATAGATTATCCAGCGTTACAGAACAGAAACAAAGAGAAAATAAAAGAAATGCAAAAAGAAAATTGAATTTATGCAGTTTATAAAACAAATTGGAAAAAGATGATAAATTAGACAAAAACACTTAATTTAATCTGACTCGTGTGCACATGTCAGGACTGACACTGTGTTTCTCTTCAGTGTGTTGATCTGAGCTGCAATGAGTTGACTGAGGTGACTCTGCCAGAGATCCTTCCTTCAAAACTCCAGGAGCTCGACCTCACAGGAAATCCTCGACTCAGCCTCGACCACAAGAGCCTGGAACACCTGAAGTATGACTCACTCGCATAAACACACCACCACCTGAGCTTGGGAATAAAAGAGCAACTGCCTGACCTGTCCTGTTCTCCCTCTCTCTGTAGTAATATCCGATGTCTGAGGGTGGATCCTTCACCTTCAGCTCCTTGTGTGAGTGAGAGCCAAGGAGTCCCTGCAGTCTGGAGTCATGGCTACACGGAGGCCTCTGGAGTGAAAAACAAGTCAGTCTTTCTTTGATGCTTCAGCCTTTTTTGTTTTGTTTTTTATGCCCCATCTCTGGCTTTGTGTCATTGTTCTTGTTCTAAACTGCCTCCTTCTTGCTGTTCTCAGGTTGTGTGTGGCTGCTCTGGCTCTGGACAGCTTCTGCGGCATTCATGAAGCTCTGTATGGAGTTTTTGATGGAGACAGGAATGTCGAGGTGCCTTATCTGCTGCAGTGCACCATGGGAGATGTGCTCGCAGAGGAACTTCAGAGGGGCCAGAGGCAAGAGGACTACATCATCAACACTTTCCTCACCATGCAAAGGTAAACACTGACCTCCTAACGATGTGTGATTTGGAAGGAAAACAGCCTCACCTCACTCAGGATGTTGTGTGCCCATCTCCTGCAGGAAACTGGGCACAGCAGGCCAGAGGATGGGCGGGTCAGCAGCTCTGTGTCACATCAGACATGACCCGGTAGCGTCCAGTGAGCATGGTGGCTGCTTCACTCTGAAAACTGCCAACGTTGGCAGGTGCCAGGCTGTTTTGTGCCGAGATGGCAAAGCTATGCAACTTTCACACATCCACACTGTCAAAGACGAGGCCGAGTACCAGAGGGTTCGGCAGCATAACGCTATTATCACTGAGGTAACGACACGTTTCATATGCTGCACAAAGTGCTGAAACAAGTCCATTTATCGACACCTGTGATTCTCACTTCCAGCTCCATATTTGTATTTTTGGACTCTAATAGAGTTGTTTTGCATATTTGAAACTTTAGCCATGGTTAATATGAACAGCCAGAATTTGCATGCTTATAGTATATAAATGGATAATAGAAAATAAGAAAAAAGGCAGATTTTGGCCATTTAATGGAGCTAAATATTGTCTGGCTTAAGCTGTTCTCTGTCTTAAACCACACCAGTTTTTGGACTACTGATGGGGCGAATCTATTCACAGACTGTTTTGTAATGTTTTTTAAAATAACTGACAGTAAACTGTATTCAATTCATTTAGTTTGGTGAGACCAACAATATAGAGCACACAAATACTGAATCTAAACAGACAAAAAGAAAAATTAACTTTGGAACATGAGAATATTGGTTTTGTTTTACAGCTTGTTACTGAAACAGTCAGCAGTCCGTTTTCAACCCTACAAAACCATAAATAAATGTCATTATTGTCGAGTTTTTTCCGGGGGGGAAATACAAATGCTTCTGTTTGTCCTTTTCCTCCCTGCAGGATAACAAAGTGAGCGGCGTAACAGACTCCACCAGGATTATGGGTTACTCCTTCCTCTGCCCATCAGTGACACCTCACCCCCATGTTTCCACGGTGGCGCTTACCCCGCAGGACGAGTTTTTTCTCCTGGGCAGCCGGAGACTGTGGGACATGTTGTCGCCCAGTGAGGCGGTGGAGGCGGTAAGGAACTTACCAGATGCTCTGGCTGCTGCAAAGAAGCTGGTGACTCTGGCTCAGAGCTACGGCTGCTCTGATAGCCTCAGTGCCGTCATTGTGAAGCTCAGCATCACTGAAGAATGCTGCTGCTTCTGCGAGCCGCCACCGCCACCACCCAGCCCTGGCCCGGCAACTCAGCCCGGTTTACATCCTTATTCGGGAAGCAGTGATGGCAGCATTCCGCTGCCACAGCCGCCGCCCACCTCCTCAGCAACAGTGAGTGAGTTGAGCAGCGAGTTCAGCACATCTGAGATGAGCAGCGAGGTGGGATCAACGGCGTCCTCGGAGGAACCGCTGCCGCAGGCTGAACCCCCAACCTCTCACCCGAACCTCCCGGGGCGAGCTGGCACGCACAGGCCCGCCTGTAGGGGGAGCAGCTTCCACAGGCAGTTCTCTGGAGCACTGTCTGATAACGGGCTTGACAGCGAGGACGAGGAGCCCATCGCTGGTGTCTTCTCCAACGGTAGCCGTGTGGAGGTGGAAGCTGACGTCCACTGTCTCTTACGACACAACTGTGCTCAGTCTCAGCAAAGCACAGACAGCCCTCCCCCTGTCACGCTGCAGAGTGAGTCTTTGCCTCTGGCCTTCCCTTCCCCATCTGCCTCCCCCGTCCCGCCCTCCTCTCCCTACCTCGGTGGGGAGGCTCGGTCAGGAACTCTGGGCCGGAAGGCTCGAGGTAATGGCTCTGTGGCCTGTCAAGGCAGGAACCAGGACCTCATTGAGGAGGCTGCCGATGCTCCTGTCAAGAAGCAGGGGGGCTACTTCAACGCCCCTGCCCAGCCAGACCCCGATGATCAGCTCATCATTCCCCCGGAGCTGGAAGAAGAAGTCCGGCAGATCATCCAACAACAGCAACAGCAGCTACAGACACACAGCCAGCAAGCACACAACTACCAGAATCCTGCAGACTACTTCCTCACACCCCTCTGACAGCTGCTCTCCACAATTGGAGTCAGTCTGTTTCACACAAGACCACAGAGTCTGTGAACGAGCTCAGCATTAAGTTCACTCAAGACCTCAGAATACTCTGACCCGGCTTTGACACTGTTTCCTTACAGCTTTTGTTTTGTTTACTTCACCTTGAAACCAATGAAACTTTTCTAACACTCATGTTGATGAAATGTTCACCTGTAAATTCATTTGTTCCACATCTTTGATTTGAAGCACTTTGCTTTGTGTTAGCCTCATTGATTTTATGTTCACTGGTACTTAGAGTCGGACCTGTCTGTTTTTGTCTTAGAGCAGACTGTTTCTCTCCTTGCTCGCCATGGCTGATGGCCTTACAGTTACTGGGGTTAGCAAAACGGTTGGACTAACTCCCTTAGGAGTTGAATACTTTTAAGTGACCTCGTCACTGAAGCGTGCTAATGTTCTCTGAGAGAAAAGATGATTATTTGTGAAGGCTGATATTCCAGATGTTTGTTTTTCGGGGTGTGCAGAGTCTAGTGGTGCTGCAGTGGCTACATGCTGATCAGTGGTTGACAGCTTAATGAATGTTCTCAAAACAGTGTTACAGTTTTCAGCAAACCGCACAAGAGAGCTACTTTTGCTATATAATAAAGTTTTCAGATAACCAAAACATGTCGGACTTGGGTTTATCTGTTAAAATCTTGCTCATTCAGAACCATCCACACAGTATCACTTTTATGTTTTTATGTAATAAGATTAAAACACATCTGCTTCTCGAACTTCCGGTTGTCACCTGCATACAGTCCACACATGCTCACTCATTTCTTTTAATTAATTTAACGTGTGTATGTGTATAGCTGCACTGAGAAGGTGAAATGATTGTATTTCCAGAATTCAACTTGTAGTGCATTTCTTCTACAAGCCTTATTCACCTAATTTCTCTCTCTCACACAAACATACATACACACACACACACACACACACACACACACACTTACAGTTAGGGCAGGCCAATATGGCCAAAAATATTTATCATGATATATATTTGAAAATTTGCGATAACGATATAACTGACTACATTGACGCGAGGCAAAATACTTTACAACTCCACAACTTTATTAGTGCAAAAAAAAAACCCATCAGTGTATTTTCACTTAATCAAGCAGCTGTTTTTTTTTATGTGCATTTAAAGCTATATAAAAATGTATCAGTGCAAATGCAAATTCCTTGCTGACTAAAGGCATTTCCAGTGGAAATTGGCTGACATATCCTGAGCATAACAATGTATAATATCCACAAAACTTAAAGTCACAATACGGTAATATTATGTTGAAGCACAGTACATATTACTCCGCCGAGGATCCTGTCTACGGTAGCTGTAATGTAGTGATGTGCGATACCACTGATTTCCTTTCCGATCCCTAACCCTTCTTTTCCGATAACGACGGCCCGCTTGCATGTTCTACTGAAAATTGTGCTTTGGTGAGTATCTGACGGACGAAAGCCAAACCAGTTCCACACCACTGAAGTTTCAGCATTTTTACAAACAAATTCTGGTTCATCCGTTTCATTCAACGATCTGCTTCCGCCCTTCTCATTCTCTGTCGCCACCATGCTTTTTCCGCCATGTGCGTATGAAAACAAAGGCACTGCGCATGCGCGTTTTACCCATATTCTATCGCGATCTTTCATTTTATCATTGCCTAACATTATACCGGTATTACCGTGAACGGTATTATATGGCCCAGCCCTACTTGCAATGCTTTTATATTCATTTTCTTACATTTACACACCGATGCATTGGGGTCACTCAGGATTCAGTATCTTGCCCAAGGATACATGGTCACCGTGTATTTGAAGATTAAGTCAATAATTGTCTAGAGGTGAAATGACTTTTACTGTTGTCTACCACATTTTTTCCTTCATTTTTAAAGATGGAAAATGCTCCTCACGATTTTTTTATTAGATATATAATTTAGATATTTAATTGTTAATAGCTTTATATTTTTTTTTTTTCATCACGTCCCTTTGCTGACAACACAGGAAATTGGAGCAGGAGAACATTTGCTTGTCCATCAGTTTCCTGTCAGCTAATTATTTCAGTCTGATATTTAAAATAAGTTATCTGCAGCCTTATTATTATTATTATCTTAAAACAGGTATGTTGGCAGAGCTGAGCAACCAGAATATCCAAACTTAAAAGAGCATAACCAAAAGAAGAAATTTGTTAGTGCTGCTGTGATGATCAGGCTGTCTAAAATGGTAAATTTAGAAGTCAGGTCATTTTATCACTCTGGGGAATTTTGACAAGTTTGTGTTGTCAGCGCAGTTACATCACTGCTGTCCTTTTGTATGTGTGCGCTCCACTGTGTGACAGCAGTGATGTCATGGCTGGCACAGAACAGGGGAACACAAACAGCAGAACAGGCGCTCAGACTTCTGTTGCCCCCTAATGACAGTCGATCCAGCTTTTAAATGGAATCATAGTCTGTTTAATTACAGTAGATAAAATGCTGCAAACTGGTAGAAAGAAAAAAAAACATTAAGCAGTGTACATGTTACTATTAGAAAACTATCTCCAACAGTAAAACAGGCCATTTGAAGATTTACTCAGCGATTTAACTTACACAAGCCGGTCATGTTCAGCATTACCTGAGATAACTGACACATTTGAGAACAAAGTTACATTTGGATAGAAGATTTTTTTTTTTTTTTTTTTTTTTAAAAGACACATACAAAAACTTCTACATAAAAATTGACAAAAATGAGAGGGAATGTGCATAAAAAGCCAACATAATACATTTCATTTTCTGAGCTAACTAACAATATGTGGGGCTGATGAATGATGGCTGAGTCTTCACTTTATTTTCTAGTTCTCTCCATAAGTGGAAAAGCTTTAATATTCATCCATGTATTACAGTGCCTGAGGGAACGACATTAAATTCACTAAGTACTAGGCAGGTTTAGTTGTCATACATTAGTTTTAGTGTTCAACTGTACTGTTTTAATCCCAAATGTATTCTAGCTATGCAAGATTTTTCTTTTTTTTTTATCCAACTAAGCCACAGCAGCACATTAGTGCTACCTCACTGTACTGTTTATGTCCCCTGATCCACAGTCACTTTTGGGCAGTAACACAGAAGTAGTTTATACTACAAAGTAGCTGTGTCCATGTGGAGACGATGAAGCGTTGTAAGTTTAAATGTTTCCTGTGATCCGTCTGTCAGTCTTACACATTTGGAGCCAATCCTCTTTGAATCAGTTCAGATGTCATTGTAGCAGAAACTAAAGTGTCCCCTTAACCACAGTACACAAGTCTCCCTCACACAGATGTGGTCTCGGCCCACAGCGGAGCCCTCTGTGGGTTGTTCCGATCCTGCTTTTTCTCCTCTTCCCGCCGCTTTTGTTCCTGTAGGTAACGCTTCATGTGCTGAATGGTCTGGAAAGTGAGCACTGTGCCAGCAATGTACAGAATGGCGGTGATGAGTCCGAACAGAGCCACAGCTGCATCGGCCCCACTCACGTTACAGTTCATCCAGGTGTAGCCGTTCCGCGAATACAGAATCTCCCGCTGCTTGCACACATCTGTGGAGTTGACTTTGATCATGAAGTGCAGGTAGAGGCCGACAGCCACCACATACACCACTGCGCCCACCGCCTGAAAGACCAGCGCTCCAAACAGGAGCTTTCGCGACATCCGGTGGGGGGGTTTGTTCCCAGACACCACAAACAGCAGTGAGACTATTCCAAAGGTGAGGCTGAAGGGGATGCCGCCATAGATGCTTGGTGCCCTCATTTGGTTATACTGCATGTCTAGTTCTCGTAGCTTCTGCAGCTCAGTACCCTCAAAGTTGATGTTGGAGTTGAGGTTGAAGCCGCCCATGCTGGCTGCCGAGGACATTCCCGACGTAACCATCTGAGCTGCGACCACACAGATGAGGACCAGGGCGTTGGTCAGCACAGCGCAGATCAGGATGATACCTTTGTCAGCACACAGAACAGGCATTTGAGTTCATTTTACAGAAAAATCAATCTTTCATACTTGCTTTTATTCTTCTTCCTACTTGTACTTCTAGTTATTGACATTTGAACTTTTTAGCTTCCTGATTTTTTCTCCCGAGTACTGAAATTTTTGATCTAAAATCAATAAGCTGTTATGCATCAAATGGGCTTCAGAGAACTATAATGGTGGCACTTAGACTTTATTTGACTTGAGACCTAACTTCAGCTGTACATTTGAGGTCTTTATTAGTGTTCTCACAGGAGAAAACTAATCTGTGAGGCTCTGATTTCAAGTTCCCAGCTCCCCAGAATAGTGTTCCTCTGCCTAACCTCTGAAAACAAAGTTGAGTAAACACATGAAAACCGGTCAGTGCAGTTTTCATAGAAAGAATGAAGTACACTGAAACTCAAGGCCGCCATTAGACGCTACAGTTTTATTTCACACATACAGTACTGTGCAGAGCTCTTGAGCAACTCCTCATTTCGTCAGGAATGCTTTTTATAGAAAGAAACCATTTCTTTAGTTCAATCTATTACAAATTTGGTTACAATTTTACAGACATAATAGTATATAATAGTATATAATAGTCAATATTTGTGCTCAACAAAATATTGACTTTCAAGCTCATTAGATTTGTACAAACTGGTTTCGTCTTATATACTGTATTTCCATATACACTTCTGGACATGTTTCAATAAATCACTGTTGTTTTTTCCAAGCAAACTATAAAGAGTTGAGGCTTTTGCACAGTACTGGACATCCTGACCTACCTCTTCTGGAGCAAATGTAGTTCCATTTGGAGTCACTGTGATTCACTCGTTCCCGTGCATGACTTGGATGTGAGTCAGCTTCTCGGGGGTAATATGGGGGTGATGAGGAGGACCTGAAAAAGATAACAATGAAGGAAATCATCAACCAACTAATCTGAAACACTGACAGAAAGGCCAATGAGACAGGAACATGTGTTTTTAGCCTTTTTCCGCCTGAGTCCATTTTTCAGACATTTTAAATGTCATAACAAAATTATAAACATGGTTAACTGCAGAAATAGAATATTTTCCCTACTGACAAAATGAATTTAAAACAAGGTGCTTTTAATGCTGTTTTGGAGCTTTCAACAGACCTTTCTACAGCATGTAGTTTCCTCATTTAATTTAATTTCAATTCAGTTTTATTTATACACCCCCAATTCACAACAACAGTTGCTCCAAAGTGCTTTATATTGTTAGGTAGACCCTACAATAATACATGCAGAGAAAAATGCAAAAACCATATGACCCCCCTATGAGAAAGCACTTTGGCGACAGTGGGAAGGAAAACTCCCTTTTAATAGGAAGAAACTTTGAGCAGAACTAGACTCAGGGATGTCAGCCAGGTACCAAATTTCCTTCCGAGCTGCTTCTGAGAACAAGACTAATTGTTAATAATTATTGTTATTTTTTAATAGTCTCCAAGTATAACAATAATATAAATCTTTTCTATACTAAAATAGAGTGAATCACAATTTGACAACTACTGTGAAAAGGCAGTAATTAGAAAGATAAGTGAGAAACAATGGTAAAACACATCACAGCAGCCCTGCCCTGCAGCCTGGATCCTCACCAGTTTGCCTACAGAGCAAACCGGTCCACAGAAGACGCTGTAGCCACAGCACTCCATGCTGCCGTAACACAACTGGAAGAGCATGAGAGCTATGTGCGAATGCTTTTTGTGGATTACTGCTCAGCTTTTAACATCATCCTTCCACACAAACTGGTGGCCAAGCTATAAGACCTGGGGCTTCTTTACAACACCTGCATGTGGATCAACAGCTTCCTCTCGGGCCGTAGACAGAGAGTCAGAGTTGGCCATCACACATCCTCAGCCCTAAATCTCAGCACTGGCTCACCCCAGGGCTGTGTGCTTAGTCCACTGCTCTACTCTCTCTACACACACGACTGCACTCCTCTCCACCAGAGCAACCTCTTTGTGAAATTTGCAGACGACACCACCGTGGTGGGGCTCATTTCCAGGGATGACGAGTCTGCATACAGAGACAAGGTGGAGCAGCTGTCATTATCGTGTAAGGCCAATAACCTCCTCCTCAACACTTCAAAAACCAAAGAACTCATAATAGACTTCAGAAGGAAAAAGGCAGAGACCCAACCACTATTCATTAATAGGGACTGTGTAGAAAGGGTGGCAAGCTTCCGCTTCCTGGGAGTCAACATAGAGGAGAACCTTTCCTGGAGTGCGAACACCTCCGAGCTGCTGAGAAAGGCCCAACAGAGACTGTACTTCCTGAGAATTCTCAGGAGGAATAACATCATACAGAGACTGCTGGTGTCCTTCTACAGAGCCACCATTGAGAGTGTTCTAACCTGTTGCATATGCATCTGGTACACTAGCTGCACAGTGGCTCAGAGGAAAGCACTCCAAGGGATCATTAACACCGCCCAAAAGATCACTGGCTGCCCTTTCCCCACACTGGAAGATCTACACCCGCTGTCTTAAAAAAGCCCAAAACATCATAAAAGATACCTCACATCCTGGCCACTCCCTGTTTGAACTGTTGCCCTCAGGCAGACGGTACAGGGCAATCAGTGTAAGGACTAATAGGCTCAAACAGCTTTTATCCAACTGCAACAAAAAAAAAAAAATACTGCTACAAAAAAAATGCCAATCACGCCACTCTTGTATTAATCTGTGTGCTGACTGAAGCATGTATGTGGGAATGTATGTGAATGTTTGTTGATACTTCTTATTAGCACTTTAAGTATTCCATTTATTTTATTATTGAATTTTGTTTTATTTATATGTTGATATCGTTAGGGATGATGCAATGATCGGGGACCATTTTTAATTTCGTTGTACCTGTGACAATGACAATAAAGATTCTGAAAACAAGTCCTGATACACTGCCAAATATGAACTCTGGATTCAGTACTGGAATTCAGATTTTTATGGCACCAGTGGACAAAGTACTCAGAAAAAAAAAGGAACAAAGCAATATAACAATAATGAATTACAAGTCAGTGTTCCTCTGAAAACCTTACATCTCTGAGGCTTGAACCATGAGTAAATTGGGGATTGCTTTACTAATACAATAATATACTGTAATGAAACCAGCAAGTGAGAATTGAGAGCAGCATTGGGTTGTACTCTGATGTAACCAGAAGCAAAAGATTCATCAATTATAACAAGACTGCAAACTCTAACTCACAGTAGAGCCCATAGGGATTAATAAAGTCTGGTCCATGACCAAAAGAAAAATTCTTTCAAGTTCTTGGACTGGGCTCAACAAAGTTTGGAAAAGTGGGTTAAAGTCATTTTAAACAAAACGTTTCCAAACTTCAGAATGAACACGTCTAAGCTTGTCCAGTTTCCTATTAAGGTCAGTTTGAATGTTTCTGAGCTGGTTATAAAAAAAACAACAAAAAAAAAACAAAAACGTTTTTATGATTTTTTTGTTGTTGTTAAATATTTGTGCAGACGTACAACAAAATATCAATCCTCTGTTGCTTCTGGGGCTCCCCTTGCCACATTCATAGTGGTAGAAGTAGAAAAGACTGAGGGCAGCTGCAACTTTTTCTACAGTGTCCTTCATTACTCACAGGCTACATGTTATCTTTTGATGAAAAGACATGTAAATAATTGTGCTAACAGTACAGCTTACATTTTTTCACTAATAAGGACAAGACTACAACATTCATTTTGACGCAAGAAGTCTGAGGGTCACAATTGTAACGCTTAACCCCCCCAAAAAAACCAAACATTAAACAAGTGAATAATCAAATTATTACAATAACATCTCATAATTTAATTTAAATGGACATCTTTACATGTCTATTCAAAAGCAAAAGAGTCAAAGGGATATTTTCTGTCTGTACAAATACAAGAATTATTATGAAAATGTCTTTTTTTTTGTTTAAGAATTTCCCAAGTGCTGTTAAAAAGAGCAAGGAATTTTGAAAGAGTTTTTCCAAACATCCTGGTTTTATTTGGAACACTTGCAATATTTTAAATAGAAATACAGAAAGATTTATTTCACAAAAATACAAAACGTACCAGGATCAAAATTATTAGCTCCCCTTGGTACTATCAGTCATATCAGTCATTTCAGTCATTTCCTTTTTGCTAGATAACAGCATGCAGTTGTTTGTAGTAGTCTAAGGAGCTTGGAAAGAAAAGCATCTGGACTTCTTTAAGTTGCTTGAAGACGTTTCACCTCTCATCCGAGAAGCTTCTTCAGTCTGCTGAGCCATCCCAGCTCATTCTTTATTGGTGAATCTCTCAAGCTCTTCCAGATTTGTTGGTCTTCAGTTCACCACACAGATTTTCAATTAGATTCAACTCAGGGCTTTATGCAGGCCAGTCAGTAACATTCACTTGAGTCTTCCGGAGGTAGATCTTCACAGTAGTGAATTATATTTTGGGTCAATGTTGTGTTAGAGAACAAAGCCACGACCCAGATCCAGTTTTGTTGATGTTTGAGGATTTCTTTGGAAATTTTCATTATATCCTTCTTTCCTCATGATTCCTTCCACCTTGACTAGACTCCCAGTTCCAGATGCACCGAAGCATCCCCACAGCTTAACACTTGCACCACTGTGATTCTTTGGGTTTTATGCCATCTTTATCTTTCTTTCATCAGGTTTCCCCAGCATACTTCAGTCTGGCTTAAAGGTGTATCTTCTGCAGAAGTTTAGTTTTTCTTGATCTGCAACCTGCCAGTCCATTCCGCTGCAGGGTTCTACTGATCGTCTTCTTTGAGCTTAAAATTCCCAGCTTGGTCTTTACTAGTCTTTTACTAGTGTTGGCAGTTGTTCCGAGCCCTTCACACAGATCTCTCACTATTTTTTCTTCCAGAGTCTTTGAAGTCGCTCACTTCATACCTCTGCCAGGCTTGTTCTGTACTGTGTGGCTCTCTCTGAATTTCATATTTTTCACTGCATTCTTGACACTTGGAAACACTGTGATAACTTTGTAAATCCATCTGCTCCTTACTGAACATTCACTTTTTTCCCCTCAAGTTTAAACTGATTTCTTTTGTTTTTTGCACTATGCTTACAACTCACACTCTGGCTGAAGTTTAAAGTGGACAGTAAGTCTCAGTTTTAATGATTTTATATGTTTTGAGAATTATACAGTTAAAGCACATCATTGCACAGCAGAGGTTTGTGCTGCAGTTCAAAGGTCAGTGTTTCAGGGGGCAAACAATATTGACCCTGGTTATTGTTTTGTTTCTTGAGATAATTATGTGACCGTGTGTCACAAATAGGTATAATCTATGCTTTCTCAAGAAATCTAGTATGTTTAAAAATGCTGTGTTGAAAATTCACTCCATTAAAAAAAAAAAAAAAACACTGATTGAGGGGGGTTAATAATGTTATCCTCATCTGTATGTTATATTGCTTGATAAATATGGAGCGAGAGTGACATTTATTTTGTGTATGTCAGTATGTAGGCTGATACTGTTTTAACACATGTAAAACGTGATGTTTGATACAAACAAGTATTTTAATTTTTAAATGTCAATACAGACAAACAAGGTGTCCCTGATATGCCGTCCATGTTTACAATCTTTTACCCAGCAACACCTATGTCAACATGGTTGTTCTCTAAAGTACTACTGATGGAGATTTAAATCCAGATTTAGGGAGGAAAAAAACACTGTGCATTCAAAAAGCATCTCCCTTATCTGAAAACTTGTTTTGTCCTTGGGAATTTCTGCAGAAATGAAGTACCTGCGCTTCTTCCACGGTCAGAGAGAATCCTAATGAGGGTGTGCGGAATAAGTGTATTTAGTTTCTGATCTGAGGAATTACATGGTGAGACAACTGCCCCAGTCGCCCTCACTTCACAGTCTGGGTTTAAAACAACGGTGAACGCAGTGCGCACCTGTTGGATGGTGTTGACCGGTCGCCATTGTGCTGCCGGTGGTCTCCGTTCCTCTCCCGGTGCCCCCGGTTTGATCGCGGCTGCTGGCTCATTCCTGCTGACGGAAAGTGGCACACTTAAACACAAAAACGACGTTTGAAAAGCACGAAAACTGTCCCGCATACTACAGGATGAAACGTATGACTCTAGAGGTTTTTATTTATCTTCTTTAACAGGAAAAAGAAAAGAACAAAAAGAAAACGCTTTAATGTTTTAGCTCCTGTTGGCATGGAAATATAGCCTACAACTGACGTAGAGTCCCCCCAAAGTGAAAATTATGAAAACTACTAACAAATGAAAACTAGGCTAAGAAAGCGTGTAATTTTACATGAAAGCTTAAATTTCCCGTCAAGCACCCGAAGAGCAGGTACTACTTCCAAACCAAAGCCAAGCTTGTGCGATACGTCAGCAAAGTAGCCAAAATGTCTGATTCAATTAGCGTTATCAAAGACAAACTTACTGTAATGTCGATAAAAAACACTTCAGACTGAAACAGCATTACTGAATCCAAATATAGTTATTCTGTCTGCTGTCAGAATCCAGGTAGCAACAACTCCACCCTACGAGGCGGAGGCGGAAGAGGAACTAACAGGTGAACAGAAGAGTTTCTGGTATGAGGTCAAAGCTACTACGAGCTTCGTGCGCCGTCAGTCCCGTCTCTCATGCCACAGAAGCCTCCGTTTACTCACTGTTTGAGGGGGTGTTGTTGGCCTTTCATTACCAGCACGCTGCAGCGGTGACGTCGAGCGGCACACCATTGGCCAAAAGCTGTCGTCTCCATCTACGTGTACGTACGTAGATCTGCCAGAAGGGGGCACTAAACGATCTGTTTTTACACTGCACAAGATATCAGACTATACATTATAATGCACAAAAAAGAAATAAAGGCACTTTTGCAACAGTTATTTACACAGTTTGAATTAAGCGTAGACTATGTGGGCAATTTAACTTTGCTTACCATTTAAAAATATCACTGTGTTCTCACACACCATTGTTTTCATCATCTTTTAGTAATAAAACATTTAAAAATAAATAGAAAATCAGAAAGTGTCATATTGTGGCCCTAAAATGTGGTGTGTGCGTTCTGATTTCTTGATTTTTCTCCTAATATCTTCATTTTACACCTAAAATAATAATTCAAACTTTAGCATTTATTGTTTCAGGCTTTGACACGGGTATAACCTTAGTACGAGGTTTCAAGAATGATCATCAAGCACCAATGAAGCTCTAACTCAGTTGCATTTCCAGCTGAGCAAGTGTGAAAGAATTCAAAGAATTTAGTTAGTGGCCAGAGGACTGTTTTTAACACAGTGTTGTCTCTGAATTTGCCTCACCTGCTGTAATTGAATTGAAAGCATTGACAACCTCTTTTCATATCTTAATAATAGGATGCTTTTTATCACACATGATTGAGTATCACATACACGCACACACTCAGACACACATCTTCTTTATGCACCATTTTCTATTTGTGGTTTGTTTAGTTTTTGTCTAATTGTTTGGTTTTATCATGTTTTCTGTCCTGCATTTTCATTTTCAGCATGAAAGGGTTCAGTGGCCAGCTACATGCTGACAGCACCAGGTCATTTTTCATAGGCCTGAAGGTCATCCAGGTTCCCATATGAACAAAGCCTCAATTAGTCATGGTAAGATGGCTGTTTTGAATCACAGTTTCAAAACATCTGCACTTCATATGATTGAACAGTGTCCACATGTCCGTATCAAGAATACCAATTTTGCAGCAGTGCGTGAGTTGATGCTGGTGGAGCAGTTTCAGAGTTTTTCCTAATATACAGTGTTGGGAAGGTTACTTTTAAAATGTATTCCATTACAGAATACAGAATACATGCCCCAAAATGTATTCTGTAACGTATTCAGTTACGTTACTCAATGACAGTAACGTATTCTGAATACTTTGGATTTCTTAATATATTATCATGCTTTTTACAACAACATGAATGTCCTATTGCTGTGTGATTTATTAGTATTACTGAAGGTCCGCGACTCCGAACTGTAGTAAAGGGACCTCTGACTAATACGGCGGGGTCCCTGTTGGCTCGTAGCCGAAAAATAGCTTTACTTTGTTGTCTGGGTCAACTTTTCTTGCGAGAGACAGAGAGAAGCGTTGAAAGACTGCTGCAACGGAGCTTATTGTTTCAGAGGAAAACACGAACACGGTGTACAGTCGAGTCTTAACAGCTTACTTACAACTGGGCTCGTCAGGCACTCTTCTTGGCTGCAGTGGTTATTATTATATTTACATGCTTCCAGCTCCCGTTTTTCCTCGACGACAGCTCGTACCTTTTTCTCCCTCCTCGCGCTCACAGACACATAACCTGTATGGCAGTCCATTCTCCCTGCAGCACGGACTACACTGCCCATGATGCTACATTCTTTAGAGCTATGCTTGTAGCATTCTGCCTGTTAGCTTAGCACAACAACAACAACGAAAAGGCGCTCTCTCACCCAGGAAACACACAGTCGCAGAGAGAGAGAGAGCGTCGCCCTGTAACCATGGCAACCGTAACGCTGCCGCCTGGAACTACAGAACGTAGCTGTCAAACAAAACCCAAACAGTCCTGACCCGCGACAGAATGAAACAGGAAAGTACTGCAGTGTATTCCATTTATTTCAACAAAGTAACTGTATTCTGAATACCACCTTTTTAAACGGTAACTGTAACGGAATACAGTTACTCATATTTTGTATTCTAAATACATAACGGCGGTACATGTATTCCGTTACTCCCCAACACTGCTAATATATATAAGTAGCTTTATCAAGCATGACATCAGATTCCCCTGAAAAGGCAGTTAACAAATCTGCTTCCACGTGCAAAAGAACCAGATGAAAGTTTTAACTCTTTATCTCCACAGGGAGTGTCAATAACAGGGAAGACTGGATCAACACACAATTACTATGCTGCATGATTGTAGTGATTCACAGTTTCTCATTTTTTCCAATGTCTTGCCTCTGAGTTGGTGTCATGTTTGCTTGTGAAACAGGTGGAGTAGTGACAGGTCATGGAAAGAACAGAGTCAGACCCAGCTGCTGGCACATTTAGTAGCTGTTTATAATGCATTTCCAGTGAAATACATTCATTTCATCATGGGTGTGACAGCCCTTTGCCTTGGCCAGGCCTTCTGTGTTTTCCTCTGTTCCTTTGTGTTGTCTTGCAGGTTCCTGGTAGGCGGGGTTAATCAGTGTAACTGGGAACAACTGGCCAGTCTCCCTGGAGCACTTGTGAGCTGGGTGCTCTTGACTTTTTTCTTCATTGAAGCCAGTAACAGGGTATTTGTTTGGTTGGCTTTGCCTTGATTGTTTAAGGTTTTATATTTTACAACACTAATAATACTTATAATCAGTGTTGGTCAAGTTACTTGAAAAAAGTCATTAGTAACTAATTGCTGATTACTTCCCCAAAAAAGTAATCCTGTTACTTTACTGATTACTTATTTTCAAAAGTAATTAATTACTTAGTTACTTAATTACTTTTTAAAAACACAATTTACAACCTGAATAGGTGATAAAGCAATAGATGTTTCAGCCCAATTCTACTTTTTCTACATAATCCATCATACAAAAAGGTAATCAAATGGAAAAGACCCTTTTTAAAACTTGTTTTATTAGTTTTAATCTTTTAACTTTATGCATCAAGCAAAAATTTAATTATATGCAACATTCTCTGACTGGAAGAAATTTGTTTAATATTTAAACCTATTTTCTGCACATTCCAGCACATAAAATATATATTTTTTGTGTTTACACTCACTCTTTCAAATGGATGTAAAAGTAAAACACAGCAGAAAATAAATAAAGTCAAAGACTAGCGGTCCTTTTGCTCTATTTTCACCTGTAAAGTAGGAGTGGGGTAGGCGGAGGTTTAGCCTTACCCAAACAAAGAAGACTAGAATAGAATAGAATAGAATCAATTCCTTGGGGAGGTCCCCTTAGGGAGATTATGTTTCAGAAATTGACTATGCAATTGTATATGATGACTGCTTATGGGCTAAAAAGCAGAACCTGCAAAATAACCTAAATTTAGTTTAGAGGGAAACAAACAGGGGCAAGTGTAATATTTATAAAAGTGTGACCTAAATGCTAAATTTACTGTTCTTATATGGTGCTTTTCTACTCCATGAGCACTCAAAGCACTTTGAAAAACTTACCTCATTTGCACAAGCACTTTTGTCTACACACATTCATTCATGCACTGGAGAGCAAGTTAGGGGTTAGTTTCTGGCCCAAGGATATTTGGCATGTAGACTAGAGCAGACAGGGATCGAACCACCTTAAGGTTAGTAAGTAACCTTCTCTACCACCTGAGTGCAGGGGCAGATCTAGAAGGGTAGCATGGGGTGGCAAGTGCCACTGGCACACATAATTTGTGCGCCATCTTATTGTTCTCTCATTTTAGTTTGAGTAATATTTTTAAATGGTTGTATAAAATTAAAAAAAAAAACGGGAGGTTGTATTGGCTGCATTTCTGGATAAATAGTTATACATGTTCACAAAATGTGTGCATAAGTTTTCGAAATGTACAATTTGTATTTGCATTTCAAGTTATAAAAATAATTTACTCAACATATCTGTGTGTGTATGTGTGTGTGTGTGTGTGTGTGTGTGGGGGGGGGGGTTACAGAAAAAAAAACTACTACTGGGATTTTAAGTTTTTTGTGTGATTTCAGATCAGTTGTGTTAATACAGTATGTCAATGAAAGAACAAGTAAATTCACACACGTGAGGTTGAACTTAAAAGAATGATACGAAGGCAAGGGGAAAAAATAAAATGAAACAAGTGAAATACAAATGTAAAATCAAAAGGAGTCAAAAATGGACAGTTATATTTTGGACCTGAGAGGGTTAATCCAACAAATCGTGAAAAATTAGGTTTACATTTTTATTCATGACTGTACAGATTTCTGAAATTTTGTGTAAGTTAAGCAACAATCTGTTTTTTTTCTAACAAAAAACAGTGAAAGTTAGATTTGTGTTTGTAAATAAACCGCCCCATGTTGTGTAGCTTTCTGGATTTTATACTTATTGGGCTACATATTTATTTATTATACCGGCTATACAGCGCATAACATCGCATGTTTTATGCAACTAAAGTGTTTAATTATGTTGGCTACAGAAAATAATTGAGTTATAGACTATATTTATATGAAAAAAAAACACGTGTATACTTACTGCATTTGAATCATTTTAACCATATGTAACAAGCTGCATATGTGTTTGGTAAAAAAAAAAAAAAAGGCTTTGATTTTGCCACCCCATTTGATTTCTTTGCCACCCTCATGCCACCCTAAGAAAATTTCTCTGGGTCCGCCCCTGCCTGAGTGACAAACACTGGAATTTTAAATGAGGAGGAATAAGCAATGCATCTACAAAGGAATCATAGCACTTCACTGCTTGTTTTTCATACATTAGTTTGTGTTGCTCCTGACAGAATGCTGGTTATTGCTGAAGCATACTGGCTGGGACTTTGTGTAAAAATTATAGTAGATATTTTAGTACATGACCCTGCCATTGCCTTGTCATAATAGGTTGTCCTGTGCAGTATAACTGCTTCACATCCTACTGACCTCATGAATGCAAACTTAATTATACAGAACCGTGAATGTACTTTTACCAATAAATGTAGTTCATAGTCTAGATTTAGAAAGCCTGTAAAGATCTATGTTCTTTATGCAGATCTGTTTGTACTAATGGGAAGCAAGGGAACTGAAAAAAAGGAGGGAGGGTGCGGCACTACAACGAGAACGAACAGCTTGCAGTGTTTTGGGTGTATGGGGGCGTGGGGGCGTGGGCTCGCTCCTGAAATTCAGTTGAATTATTTCCAATTACAGTCAAATGAGAGGCCATGTGTTTGACAGCTAAAGTTAACACAGAAAAAAATATACAGAAAAGGATTGCTTCAAGTTACTACTGCCAAAAATGGTTGCACAAACAACTAAATGATGGCGTATGTTTGGGGGTTTACCGCTTTGAAAATTTATGCTTTATTTATCGTTAGATTAATAATGACAAATTGTAATCTGTCATATCTTGCTATTCATCTGACGGTGTATTTATCTGATTTTACAACCTGTTAAGGACTAGAGCATTTTTCCTATGAAAAATCTTAGTATTATATGAAGGTGTTATTTTTTGTTTTTTATCAAATATAATATAAACATTACAGCAAATATTATGTTCTTCACAATGAAAACAAATCTTACGTCATTAATTATTATTCTCCGCTCTCTACTTGTTTTCCCCACACAACATAATCTACATGGGCCCTTTAAGAGGCACACTAGAAGTACCGTCTTATATTAGATTCTGTCCTATGTTATTCTAAGGAGGCTCCCAGGCCTCTGGTAGAGGACCCGAGCTTGAAGGACAGACCGCCCGCAGAAGCGAGAGGGGAAGTTTTTTTAATGTACTCCTACTGCACTCTTCTGGAGAGAGATCACAGATGTTGTTCCTGGGATCTGCTGGGGCCTCTCACCTAACAAGCGCTCTAATTACCACTGGGACCGCTTTTAACCTTCACACTCCACATCTTCTCCAGCTTTTCTCTCAACCCTTGGTACTTCTCCAGCTTCTGATGTTCCTTCTCCCTGATGTTGCTGTCATTCAGTGTCACCATGTCTTTCAGTATGGCTCTCTTCCTCTTTGTCTACCACTACTCTGTCCAGGTTATTATATGGGTTTTTTTGCCTGTCCTGGCAGTGTAGCAATCAGAATTATTGTCTGAAGGGCAACAAAAATGCCCAACAGATTTATTTTCCCAAGTGGACTATTACGGTTTTTGCTATACTGGTGCACTTGATTGTCATAGTTTATTAAATGTATTTATTTATTTATCTTTTAATTTGAAGTTATTACAATGAGAATGGACTGGACTGGGAGATGGGAAAGAAAAAGAAGAAAAAAAGAGAAGTTAGGAAAAGAGCTAACAGAAAGAGAGGGAGATAAAAATAGAGGGGAGAGAGAGAGAGAGAAAGAAAGAAAAAAGACTGAAAATCTGTTTTATCACCTGCAGAGGACCACTGCAGGGGCAATCGTGCCACCCACCTAGAAAAGGAGAGGAGAGCCCCGACGGAGGTCACCCAGCAGCCACAGTGCAAAAGCCCCAGGGGGCCTGGTGTGATAGACACCAGGCTCTATGGATCTTGATGGTTCTTCCTCTTGCTCCTCTTCTTTCTCAGGTTTCTTCTGCCTGAGGTATTCACTAAGCACACCATTGATTGGCCATCTTCCTGATGTACTCAAGGACGTTTGTTGTCTAATTCTGGATTGTGATTCCAACACTCCCAAGTCACCAGTTTCCTACCTTCCATTTAGCGTACAGTCTGAGGATGCTGGATTTGAGGTGTGTGGCGGAGGTGTGGTCCTGGGCACGGCTGCAGGGGAGGAGTGGTGCAGTGGGCTCAACGGGGCGGTGCTGGAGATGCCGGTGAGAACAGCTGATGGCGATTTGGACTGATAATGGTTTCCTTCCCTTTTTATAGTGAGACGGAGAGGAGCAGAGGGAGAGGGAGGGAAATCAGCTGGGACTGACAGCTGTCAGACTGTGTTCAGTCATAACGTGGGAAAATTGTAAATAAATGTGGAACCTGGTGATAAAGACCTGTGTGTGTGTGTACCTGTGTATAGTGCATTTCACAGGGTGAAACCCTACATGCATGGTCAAGAGTTTCCTTGTCTTAATGTAAGTAGCCTCTATGTCTTTGTTTGGCCAGCAGGGTACCTGATCACTAACAATGCGTAGGTGCTGATAGCCTGGGAGCCTTATCTTGGCTCACACCAGGGTGGCTTCCAGCGCGGTCGGCTACCCATCTACTCTGGTCTCCTGGGACCACTACCCTTACTACTATTGACCATGAGTGGGCACCCATGGTCAATAGTAGTAAGGGTAGTAGTCTGGGGCCTCCATCTTTCTCTTGCTTGCAAGATAGATATTACAGAAATGTGTGGCATTAGGTCTTCAGTACTCCTGGGGCTGCAGATAGCCCAGATCTCCTGATCCATCTCTATCTGCCTCTGGCTCCTAGATACATAATCACTCATACTTGAAACTCCCTTACACTCTCTTACGCTTTATCTGACACCCACACACCCTTCCTCTCTCTATGTCTCTCTCAGCTCACACACACACACACACACACACACACACACACACACACACACACACACACACACAAACAAAAAAAACATAGGCATGCATCCAAAACATGCATGAACAAATACCTAAAATAATTTCACACAGCAAAAGAGAAAATGAAGGTTCAGTGATGCTTAAAAGGAGATAGTTCTCATTCATTTATATTAAATTTAAAAAGCCGTTGCTTTTTGTTTAAATGCACAATTGAACAAAGGGTGTGGCAAAGTGCACTGCCATAATGATTTGACAAAGGAGGAGATGAGTGTCTGAATGTTCATGTAAAAATATAAAAACACCCAATCCTGCGCTCATCTGTTCAGTATATAAATTGTAGAAGTGCTCTTCAGGTTTAGTATCACAGTCCAGGGAAACTAATCTGACTGTGTTTTGGATAAAGCAAGTGTCTTGTAGTGGAAAGAGACAAATTATGAGGGACATTTCTAAAGGGAAAAAAAAATCCCACAAACCTTAAAGTGCACTTGAAAAGCTCACACAAGAAGGCTAACATAGCTTACCTTGAGAAGGTAAGGGAGCACGCTCAACCCTCATCCCCAGAAAACAGAAGCTAACCCCAGGCAAGGCAGTGTGATGCATCCCGAGACAACAGGACTGGGATATCTACATAACTGTGTGAGTCAATTGCCTTCAAAAAGTTTATCAATTCACTTGAACCAAAATTACGAACACCCAGTGCTGCAAGAGTTAATAGTCTCATTGGGGCCAAGATATACATTTTATAGTTGCCTGGTATCAATGGTTGTTCATCTGCCTTTATTTATTTATGTATTTATTTATTTAAAGAACCCATAGGTGGGAATGTGAGTTGTCTGTCTCTGCGTGTTAGCCCTGCGACAGACAGGCGACCTGTCCAGGGTGCAGGGTATGGTAGCTGGAATAGCAACATACCCAAGGATAAGCAGAAGAGAATGACTGATATTGTCATGGTTCGGCTGTGTGGCAGGCAGGAGAGGACCCAAACGCAAACTCACAGAGACAAAAACGTAAACTCAAAACACAGCTTTAATGCTGGCATAAAGTGAAACACAAAAAACAGTACTAAACTTAATCTGGGGAGACTAAAGTACAAGGAGCCACAGGGAAAAATCACACAGCTATGAGGGAGACTACGACACAGAACTGAGGGAGACGCAGACCTAAATACACAGAGGGTTAACGAGGGAAGTGGAAGCACATGGGGAACACAGGTGACACCGATAATCATAACGAGACACGGCAGGAGTGAACACAACACCGACGGGAGACGGGTAAAGTAAAACAGGAAGTACAGAGGTTCAGATAGGAGGAGAGAGAACACAGACATAACGGGCAGGGGAAACATGGAATAAACACAAAGAGAGACGAGGGCTCATAAATACACAGAGGGGCACACAGGGGGTAAGAGTCACGAAGGGAAAACACTTAGGGAACAACACAACAGGACAACTCAGGAAACATGGCCTAAATAAGGAACGAAATACAAAAATACAAGGAACTAAGAATACTGGGCCCACATGGCCCGGGACCATGACATCACCCCCCCCCCAAGGGCTGGCACCAGACAGCCCAAACACAGAAAAACAAAACCAAACAGAAAACGACCCAGGGCGGGCGGCGGGGGCCCAGGACGGAGGGCCCGGAACAGAAAACAAAAGATCACAGCAAACACCGGAGCCCAAGAAAAACAACCCAAAAACACAGTGCAGTTCAGGGGGCCGACCATGCGGACGGCAACGGCGGCGGCGAAGGAGACGACGGAGCATTTCAGGAGGCCGGCCGCGCGGAAGGCAGCGGAAGGCAGCGGAAGGCAGCGGAAGGCAGCGGCGAAGGAGACGACGGAGCAGTTCAGGAGGCCGGCCGCGCGGAAGGCAGCGGCGGCGGCGGCGGCGAAGGAGACGACGGAGCAGTTCAGGGGACCGGCCGCGCAGAAGGCAGCGGCGGCTCTCCAGTATTAGGTGTGTTGGCCATGGCCCGGTGGGCACAGGACCAGACGAGGCGGGACCAGACGAGGCGGGACCAGACGAGGCGGGACCAGACGGTGACGAGGCGGGACCAGACGAGGCGTCGCTGCAGAGGCTGAGGCTGGACCAGGCGACGGCGAAGCAGGAGCTGAGGCTGAGGCCGAGGCCGGACTGGGCGAAGCACAGGCCGACGCCGGACCGGGTGTGGGTGTGGGTGATGCGGGGGCCGGACCCGGCGATGCGGGGGCCGGACCAGGCGATGCGGGGGCCGGACCAGGCGATGCGGGGGCCGGAGCTGGACCAGGAGGAGCAGAAGCCAAAGTCGAAGCTGGACCAGACGAGGACGAAGACTCTGAGGCTGGGCCAGGCGAAGATGAAGCTGAAGCCGAAGCCGGAGCCGGACCAGGCGAAGCACAGGCTGGAGCTGCAGCAGGTGAAGCACAGGCTGGAGCTGCAGCAGGCGAAGCACAGGCTGGAGCTGCAGCAGGCGAAGCACAGGCTGGAGCTGGACCAGGCAAAGACGTAGACGGAGACACGGAGGCCGCAGCTAGCGTGGGTGAAGACACGGCTGCTGCAAACATGGACGAGGCTGCCGGTGAAGCAGCTGGTGGCTGAACGGGCCCCTCGGACCCTCCAGCGGAGATGAGGAGGTGCTGGCCGGGCTGGGCAGAGCCGCCAGCAGAGACGAGGAGGTGCTGGCCGGGCTGGGCAGAGCCGCCAGCGGAGACGAGGAGCTGCTGGAGGGGTCCTCCTGAACCCCCAGCGGAGACAGATGCAGAGCCAGCAGGTGCAGAGACTTCTGGCTGAGGGGACGCTAACTGTAGCTGCACAGGGCACGCAGTCGGCTTAGGATGCAACGGCTGGGGCTGTGCAGGGCAAACAGTCTGTCCAAAGTTTGTCAGCACCACGCAGTCCTCAGCTGGCGGAGAAAGCTCACAAAGGCTTCCAGCTGAGGTTGGCAGTGTCTGAATGGGTTGCTGAGCGATTAACTCGGCTGGTGACTGAGCTAACTGAACTAGAGACTGAGCTGGTGACCAAACAGGGAACTGGGCTGATAACTGAGCCAATGACTGTGCTGAGGACAGGAGTGCAAGTTGTAGTTGTGGTTGTCGTGATGGTGGAACAGCAGGTAGTTGAACTGGTGACTGAACAGATGACTGACTCTTGGCTGCTCTCCTCCGAGGGACAGGAACGGGTGCTGGGCCTGGCCGAACACCAGTCATCCCCACCCGAGAAACAGATACGGGTGCAGGGACGAGCTGGGCTCTGGCTGCCTTTACCCTGGGGGCCGGTGTAGGTGCAGGAGCTAGCTGGACCTCTGTCGCTCCCACCCGAGGAACTGAGATGGGTGCAGGAGTCGGCAGGGTCACGGCTGACCTCACCCGGGGAACCGGGACAGGAGCAGGCAAAGGCTGGGTGTCCATCAGCCCCACCCGAGGAGCAGGTACGGGTGCCGGGATGAACGGAGCCTTTGCCAGACTGGGGACAGAAGCAGGGACCAGCTGGACCTCAGCCACCCTCTCCCAAGGAACTGATACGGGTGCGAGGGAAAGCTGGGCCTGCGCTGCCCTGGGTACAGGAACTGGAGGTGGAGAGCGAAGCACAGGAACAGTAACAGTCACTGGGTGAACCAAGTTGGTGGAGCCAAACACAGTTTCAGTAAACAGAGACTTATGGTGGGCTGGTTCTCGCAATCCTGCTGTACTTAAGTTGTCCATGACATAATTAGCAGTTTTAGAAAGAGTGAGTTCAAGAGTAGCCACAGGTACAGGAGAACTCACACAAGCAGCGTCTGGATGAGCTGGATGTGAAACAACACTACACACAGTCGTACAGGATGTAGTCCGAGACGTAGTGCACACAGAGTCCGTGAAACCTGGCCGAAAAGCATGGCGCACAGAGTTAAACTGACATGACCAGGGAACAGAAAAGTTAACCTGTGCAACCAGCTCTGCAGTGCTCAAACCAAAATCTTTTGCCAGTCTATGTATAGCAGATGAAACCTTGCGGCTCTTAACCTTAGCAGGCATTGAATACACAGTTTCCAGGAGTCCACGAGAAAAAACAGAAACAGACTCCTGCTTAGCAGGCACGAGAGAAGGTGAGGTTACACAGGTAAAGTCCGAGTTAACACTTTCAAGTTGTGGCACAGAAAAAACCACAGCCTGAGAAACTGATGGAGCAACACTGGGAGTCACAGATACAAGAGCTGGTTTGAAGATTAAACTGTTCACAGCAGAGGAATGGATAATAGTCTCTGTCACCTGGCTCAGGCAGAACGCTAGGAGCAGACGTTAAATCGGCTTGCTCAGCAACACAGGTCTCATTCTCAGTAACTCTTTGAGGAGCTGAGAGAGCAATGGCTGGTTGAGGAGTTGGCTGAGAAATATCAGGGATGTCTAAAGACAAAATAGGCTGGAACATGAAACAGTCACTAGGAGGAGCATTAGCTATTGAACACACAGTTTCAGGGGGCATGTGTTTCTCAGCATGCACTGTTACATCTAGAGCTGATGATACTGATGGTGTGTGGCTGAGCTCAGACTGGGAAACCTCAGAATCCAAAGGCTGAGTAAAACAGTTCTGCGGGGCTACAATGCTGGTAGCAGAATGTAGGAGAGTCTGGTGTGGAATAACAGTCTTAGGTTCAGCTATCTCTACAGGTGACACATTCATATCAGCTAAATCAAAGAAAATACTGGGCTCAAAAACACAAAGGTTACTAGCGAGAGCAACCGGTGAATGATCTGACACTGAGGTGCCTCGCTGTATTGTGTCTCTGGAGTCCAAACAAAAGGTGACAGAATTATCCGAGTCAGGTAACACAACGGCGGGGAAAACGGAGCCACTCACAGTAGTGCATAGGTCATGAAGTTCGGGTTCCGAAAACTTGGGCGGAGTGTGTGACGCACAGTCACTCTCTCCCACAGGTGCAGCCCGCTCAGCGGTACTGGCGCGACGGCGGCGTGAACGCCGTTTTCGCCGAGAGGGGGAAGGAGATGAGCCAGGCCGCGAATCCTCCAGCGGACCGGGCTGAACGTCCTCCGACCCCTCACACTGGAGAGGCAGCTCCGGGCGGACTCCTACGGTGGAAACGAGAAAGTCCCGGATGTGGGGGCGCAGCGCGCCGAACAGCCACGGGAGTCCGGACACCATCCGCTGTAGACGGACGGCTACGACCTCCCGGTGTTCGTCTCCTGGCAGCGCCTCCCACTCCTGACAGTGGTACTCCACCGTATAGATCAAATCCTCCCGGAGCTAAGCGGAGGGGTTGTGAGTCGCTGGGTCCATGTCGTGGTCGTAGTCTGGCATAAAGTGAAACACAAAAAACAGTACTAAACTTAATCTGGGGAGACTAAAGTACAAGGAGCCACAGGGAAAAATCACACAGCTATGAGGGAGACTACGACACAGAACTGAGGGAGACACAGAACTAAATACACAGAGGGTTAACGAGGGAAGTGGAAGCACATGGGGAACACAGGTGACACCGATAATCATAACGAGACACGGCAGGAGTGAACACAACACCGACGGGAGACGGGTAAAGTAAAACAGGAAGTACAGAGGTTCAGATAGGAGGAGAGAGAACACAGACATAACGGGCAGGGGAAACATGGAATAAACACAAAGAGAGACGAGGGCTCATAAATACACAGAGGGGCACACAGGGGGTAAGAGTCACGAAGGGAAAACACTCAGGGAACAACACAACAGGACAACTCAGGAAACATGGCCTAAATAAGGAACGAAATACAAAAATACAAGGAACTAAGAATACTGGGCCCACATGGCCCGGGACCATGACAGATATGATGAAACTGGGATTTTGTTACACTTAATTTTTGCAAACACAACTAAAACTATAACTGAAACTAATCAAAACTAAACTGAAACTAAGGATTTTCAAAAAAATAAAAACTAAACTAAACTAGCAAACAATTGGTATTTCATAGTTCAGCAATACTGATCAATCTAATAAACTTAGACCTACACCATCCTCCCTATTCTGGTATTTTAAAGAGTACTTAGCGTAAATATTAAGCAACCTAACTAATAGGGTTCCAACTCCCAGCAACAACAAAAATAAATAAATAAAAAATAGGGAACCACCCCTCACGCGCCACCTCATGATGCTTAATCGACGTAATCAACCTTAATTTGATGCAGTGTGAAAAAAAATGCACAGAAATCAATTATTTTTCAAGAAATATTAAATAGATTCAACATCTTTCTTCAACAAAATTGCAGACTGCACAGATGGTACCTTCCCAAAGGAAAAAGTACTATAGCTTACTAGGGTATATATATTAGACTTAATAGTCACTATATACAGTAATTGACTTCTATTCATTTTACATCAAATTAAAACTTTGTGTGTCAGATAATTATTTATTAAAAGCTAGACATTTTAAATGAGAATAAGAAAGAAAAGTATGTCTTTGTGCCCCCTTTTCCCAGTTAATGCCATATCGGCCCCCCTGGCTAAACTTTGCTAGATCCGCCCCTGCACAGTTACCAGCGTCAGCTACGTAGAAAAAGATCCTGGTGTAGAAAGTAATATTAAATAAATTCTAACAACAGCTTATCAAGCTTAAACGTGCTGCTGTTGTTCAGCCGCTGGTTTCCTCTTTCTGGTGCAAAGTGGGCCAAAAACAAAGACGGACTCGCGACAGAAAAGCCGATCAGCTGATCATTTAAGCAGTTTCACGATTGAATTAGCAGCCGGAGAGCGAGAGGCAGTCGCTCGTTAAGCTTAACATGGGAATGCTTTACAAACATTCAGAGATGGACTTACACACTAACCAGCACAACAGCTGCACCAACCACGACAACTGCTGCACAAACCACGACCACTGCCACATCAACAAGAACAACAGCTGCACCAGTGACCACAGTTGCTACACCAATGACAACCACTACTGCACCAACCACCACCATCTCTGCACCAACCTCAACCACTGCTGCACTAACGACCACAGTTGCTTCACCAATAACAACTGTTTCAACCATGAAAACTACTACACCAACCACCACAACAGCTGCATCAACCATGACCAGTGCTGCATCTACTACCACAACAGCTGCAGCACACAGCACCACAACAACCTCCCCAGATGCTACAGCAACTGTAGCATCAACCACTACAACAGCTGCACCAATCACGATCACTGCTGTATCAATCACCACAACAATACTAGCACCAATCAGCACAGCAGCTGCACCAACCACCACAGCACCAACAACAACAACCACCACAACAACAGCTTCCCCAACCACAACCCCTGCTGCCCCAACCACCACAACAGCTGCGCCGACCACAACAACTGGTGAACCAACCATTACAACAATAGCTTTACCAACCACCACATCAACAGTTTCTCCTACCTCAGCCACTGGTGCACCAACCACCACAACACTTGAATCAACCACAATAACAACTGTTTCAACCATGACAACTAGGGATGGGTATCGAAGAACCGGTTCCCACTGTTTCAATCCCTTGGAATTGTTTGCCATTTTTGCAAACGATTCCCTTATCGATTCCAGTTGCCCCGAATGACGTCACCACGTTGCGGAGCGTCATTTACCTGGCAGGAAACACGGCGCGTAAGCGGCTCAAACGCTCAAAAGTTTGATTATACTTTACGAGAACGGATGACAATAGGGCAACTTGCAATACTTGAAAAGTAGATACTTCATTTAAGGGAGGAAACACTACGAATATGCAAAAGCATTTGCTCACAAAACACGTGATAACCTTAAATGAATGTCATGTTTTTAATTCCGCTCCGGACTCGTGAATTTCAGCCCAGCAGCAGCGGTAATGTTTGCACGTCCTCTCCCGTTAATGCGGCAGGTAAATAATCAACTAACAGTGCATATTATGTTAGCGCGATCTGCCTTATTACAAAACCTGCCATTACTGTGCATTTAGCTGACCGTGATGAGAGAGACAGAGTCTGGCTGGCTCAGATGCTGGTAGTTCTCCCTGCAGTCTACCGGTAGCGTCTCCTTTCAGGCCAGGATAGACGAATGTCACCGAGCAGTGACTAAGTTTGTGGTAAAAGGCTTGAACCCATTTGCCACAGCAGATGCCCCCAATTTTCGGTAAGTGAATGTGTTTAATTGTAGGCAGGGAAATTACTGGATATTCTTGTGTAATTGCTACTGAATAATTTATGTTATACTTTGTTATTGCTACAGAAGAATATTTATTTTATTATTTTACATTTACAATTTTTTTTCCTGGGGACCCTGTGACACCCCTTTGAAGAGCCGTAGGCTGTGGATCTCTTAAGATCTCACTGTTGGTGTTTGTAAGGCCATGTTACTCCTAAATTTCTATCTTGTTCAAAGAGAAGATTTGTTCAAAGAGAAGTTCTAAGCTAATCGAACTTAGTCTTCTCCTTTTTTAAAAAGAATCGTTAAACAGAATCGAAAATGGAATCGGAATCGTGAAAATCTTATCAATACCCATCCCTAATGACAACTACTACACCAACCACAACAACAGCTGCATCAACTACAACAATAGCTGTACCAACCACCACAGCACTAACAACCTCTGTCAGTGCGCCCCAGGGTGGCTGTGGCTACAATGTACACTCAACAAAAATATAAACGCAACACCTTTGTTACTGCTCCCATTCCCCATGGGATGGACGTAGAGACCTAAAATTCATTCCAGATACACAATATAACCATCCCTCCCAAACAGTGGTCACAAATCAGTCCAAATGTGTGGTAGTGGGCACATTTGCTATATTGAGATAATCCATCCCACCTCACAGGTGTGCCACATCAGGATGCTGATCTGACAACATGAGTAGTGCACAGGTGTACCTCAGACTGCCCACAACAAAAGGCCACCCTGGAATGTGCAGTTTTGTCTCACAGCAAAATGCCACAGATGCCACAAGCAATGAGGGAGCGTGCAATTGGCATGCTGACAGCAGGAATGTCAACCAGATCTGTCGCCCGTGCACTGAATGTTTATTTCTCAACCATAAGCCGTCTCCACAGGCGTTTCAGAGAATATGGCAGCACATCCAACCGGCCTCACAACCGCAGACCTCGTGTAACCACAACAGCCCAGGACCTCCACATCCAGCAGGTTCACCTCCAAGATCGTCTGAGACCAGCCACCCAGACAGCTGCTGGAACAATTGGTTTGCACAACCAAACAATTTCTGCACAAACTGTCAGAAACCGTCTCAGGGACGCTCAACTGCATGCCCGTCGTCCTCATCGGGGTCTTGACCTGACTCCAGCTCGTCGCCGTAACAGACTTGTGTGGGCAAATGCTCACATTCGATGGCGTCTGGCACGTTGGAGAGGTGTGCGCTTCACGGATGAATCATGGTTCACATTGTTCAGGGCAGATGGCAGCTGAGAATGTCCCAGTTCTTGCATGGCCAGCATACTCACTGGACATGTCACCCATTGAGCATGTTCGGGATGTGCTTGACCGGCGTATACGACAGCGTGTAGTGGAGTGGACCAACATTCCACAGGCCACAATTGACAATCTGATAGACTCTATGCAACGATGTGTTGCACTGCATGAGGCAAATGGTGGTCACACCAGATACTGACCGGTTCTGGGTCCCCAGACCCCCAATAGCGCAAAAAACTGCACATTCCAGGGTGGCCTTTTGTTGTGGGCAGTCTGAGGTACACCTGTGCACTACTCATGGTGTCAGATCAGCATCCTGATGTGGCACACCTGTGAGGTGGGATGGATTATCTCAATATAGCAGATGTGCCCACTACCACACATTTGGACTGATTTGTGACCACTGTTTGGGAGGGATGGTTATATTGTGTATCTGGAATGAATTTTAGGTCTCTACGTCCATCCCATGGGGAATGGGAGCAGTAACAAAGGTGTTGCGTTTATATTTTTGTTGAGTGTAGCTTGCCATCACCAGTGTGTGAATCTGTGTGTGAATGGGTGGATGACTGGATATGTAAAGCGCTTTGGGGTCCTTAGAGACTAGTAAAGCGCTATATAAATACAGGCCATTTACCATTTACCATTTAACACCAACCACAACCACTGGTAAACCAACCATTACAACAACAGCTTTACCTACCACCACAACAACAGTTTCTCCTACCTCGACCACTGTTGCATCAACCACCACAACACTTGCTTCAACCACAATAACAACTGTTTCAACCATGACAACTACTACACCAACCACAACAACAGCTGCATCAATTACAACAATAGCTGCACAAACCACCAAAACTGCTGCACCAACAATGACCACTGCTTCAATAACAACAAGCAATGCATCTTCTATTAAAATGAATGTAATTTCTTCTGTTTTTGGAGTCCTTCTCTTTATCCTCTATTAATAAAAGGAAAATCACGCATGGAAACCCACGAGACCCCTAAAAAATTGTGAAAGGACCTATTGATACACAACCTGTCACGGTTTGCCAGGGCAAGCCGTGTGGAATTATTTAGGATCAGGACGCGGCAGCTCTGGTGCAGGTGAGTATTTATTAACGAAGGAAATACAAACAACAAAGGCACTGGGAACATGAAACTAGAACCAAAACTGGGTAAAACTAACAAAACAAACCAGAAACAAAGATGCAGGGAGGTCCGGGGAAATACACATGGAGAGATGCAGGGAGACCGAGGGGAAACAACACAGACAAACCAGCAAGTACCATGACAGAAGACACAACTTAAATACACTCAGAGAACACAGGGAGATTACACACCGGTGGGGAACACAACTGGGAGTGATTAACGTGACGAGACTAGGGAGGCAAACTGAAAACATTCACATAAGACGCAGACCTTCACAATAAAACAGGAACTTACACATGAAAGGACACAAACTAAGAAACGCGGACTAGATACAGGAACACACGGGCAAAACAGAGTGAACACTAAACAGAGGAAGAACAGAACCAAAATCGCAAGAAGAGAAAACACAAAACGCTGGGTCAAAAGGACCCAGGATCATGACACAACCCGTTTACTTCTACTTGTCTTGTATAGTTGGGTTTTTCTTACATCTTATCATATTTAAGTGTCTCGGTAAAAGTGGAGAAATATTTAAGACACTATTATCCTTTTCCAAGTGACTTTAAAAATGTAATTGTTTACATAATGTTTTAAATACAAATATATTTATTTATCTATTTATTAGAGTCATTGTTTAAATGTGTTAAATAAATGTAGTAGTATGCAATGCTATGAGTACAAATAAACATCTATATACTGTACCCATAACTAGTGATCTGGAAAATGTTTGTCATAACTTAATATATCACCAGTGTTCTATTCCTAAAAAAGAAAAATTAAATGATATAACTATTCAGGACAGCACTTCTAAAACTAGTGCCACCAATAACACCAAAAAACAAAGCAAGAAAACAACCAACTGTGACAGTAATGAAGATATAATATATCTGACATAAGGATGGACTTATTTGTGCAACATTCTCATTGATGAGAAGTATAGGAGACAAAAAACAAGCTATGACAATATTTTTGGTTTCTATAATATAATATGAATGTCACTTATTTTCTTGAGTTTTCTCAAATAAGGTCCCACATTTTACAGTTTTTTTCAATCGCTAACAAGCGCCTACCCATACTTCAGATACTTTTTCTAAACCCTTAACACAGACTCACACCTACAAAACACAATTGGCCAAATGGATAATTTTCTTCTCAAAAATACATTTTGTTAAATATATATTAACTCTTCATTTCAAAATAGAACACATCTTTCTCTGCACACACTAACTGTACAAAAACACTATAAATCTGACTCAAAATGAAATTAGTCTGTCAAAGAATAACACTTGTTTTCACTTCACAAGGTACATGCAGTCAATCAAAGTACACCAGGTTTCAAAATACTGGCTATTATTGACATTACAAAAACTGCATAGACTTTTATGTTTCAGTTTTACAGGTATTTGCATGCGAAACATGCAATCCACCATTTTGACACCAGAAATGTCTTGGTTGGTAACTGTATGTCCACATGTACAGTAATGTTCACATTCAAAAGCATTCCAGTAAAAAGCAAACAAGTTTTTGTTTCTTTACTGTTTACTACAGGAGGTACAGTAGAAACACGGTATGATAGGACAGAGAAAGTTTTACAGTATTGCTTACAGTGAACAAAATATCCATGAAACACACAAGAGCATTCTGAACAAAAAAACAACAGCAAAAAGCCAAGATAAAAAGGGGGGGAGGGGGAGGGGGGCTAAAAAAAGGCAAAAAATTTGCATCTAATCTCTGCGATCTTCAGGGTTAGGCCACATGTTTTCATCAACATCACATCTGATGTTATCCAAGTCGATGCACCTGGGATAAAACCGCCTGGTATGTCGGATCCACCCTTGGCAATCGTCAACTGTGATGTCCCTGGAGCCAGCATCCATGGCTTCAAGGGGGGACATCTGGTCATGTGGCTGATGGTCATAAACCTTCCACCTCCATGCAGAAAAGAACTCCTCTATGGGGTTGAGGAAAGGTGAATAGGGTGGAAGGAAGAGACTTACCAGTCTTGGGTGGACTTCAAACCATGTTGTTATTGCTTGCGAGTGATGGAAAGCCACATTGTCCCAGGTAATTACAAAGGTCCTCATGTTTTCACCCTCCTGACCCTGCTCTGGAACCAGGCGCTGGTGGAGATCATTGAGAAAGGCAAGCAAGCGCTCTGTATTATAGGGTCCAACCTGACATCTGTGAAGGAGTAATCCTGCATTTGCAATTGCTGCACACATGGTAATGTTTGCCCCTCTCTGTCCTGGCACATCAACTGTGGCCCTTTTTCCAATTACATTTCGTCCACGTCGACGCCTTTTGGCCAGATTGAATCCTGCCTCATCGATGTATATGAATTCATGAGGGGCCTGGTTGGCCTCCAATTCCATAACTCTCTGAAACAAAGTTTAAGTAAGTCATGTTATTACTGTATACCATATTGTACTGTAACCTAGTATTGTGTAGGTTACCTACTTGCAAAGTGCAAAGCTTATAGAACTGGACATTGGATTGAATATACACTATACCTGGACATATTGTCGTCGTAGCTCCTTGACCCTCTCACTGTTCCTCTCAAAGGGAACAGTGTAGAGCTGTCATGGTCCGTGGTCCTGTGTCTGTGGAATGCGTGATGCTCGGGTAGCCACACCCCCGGGCTGGGTCATCACCAGCACACCTGCTCTCCATCACGGTGACTACACGGAGATCTACTTAACCCGGCGCTGACGGATGCTTCACGCCAGTCCGTTAGTCATCCCCACAGTGGTAACCAGACTTCCACGAAAAGCGTGCATTCTCTGCTGGTTTGGAACTGTGTTTAACCTGCCTACTTCTGTCCAGGTTTCTACTCGGCGTCTGCTACCTGCCTGTCCTCCGGCTCAACTGGATCTCGCGGTGCTCACCTGGCCCACTCACCATTTCCACGGACTTCCTGCCCCCACGGACTGCCACACTTCCCTCCCGAGCTCCCACGGTCCCGTTCTATCGTAAGCCCCCTACTCTAACTCAGTCCTGATGTGTTTTCCCCGTTTCCTGGCTCCCTAGTAATCATCTCCCCTTTCTATTGCAGCCCCCCACCGTCCCGATCCCAGCTTCCTCGTGTCATTGTTTCCCCGGTTTTTTAGTTTCCTGTTTCGCTCTCTAGTTTCCCCGGGTCGCCTTTCGTTGTTACAATAAAGTGTTTTTCTGTCAGTGCGGAGTCTGCGCCTGGATCCTTTCGTGCCCGCGCACCACGGCTCATGACAAAAGCTGCTTCATCCGCACTCTGTGTTTGGACAATGTCCGCGTAATGGTTGTGAGGCTGATTCTATCGATATTGTCAAATATCTCATGGTCCGCCACAATTCTAGTTTGAATTTCACGCAGTTTTATTGCATTATTTGCAGTAACCATTTCTACAATGGCAAGCTCCTGATCATTACTGAGGAGCTTTCCTCTTCCCCCAGAGGGTGGAAGACGTTGCATTCTTTAGAAAGACAAAAAATTCAACATATGCATTACTGTATGACCATATTGACAAGTGAGAATAGAAACAATCCATGTAAAATGCAATACTTACCTGTTGGTTTGTTGAAAGATGCGTATAATGGAGGCAACCGTTGACCGCCTCAAATTGGGCTGCACTCTTTCACCAGCCTCTCTTAGTGAAAGACCATGGTTGATTACATGGTCAATGATAGTGGCACGAATTTCATCACTGACTACTGTTCTTGCAGCCCTTGGAATGCCACCACCACGCATTCTTACACCTCTACCTTGCCCTCTCCTTGGGCCTGCTCTTCTCCCTGGGCCCCTTGCTCTTACTCTTCCTCAACCAGACATTACAGTGTTTGTCTTTTTTTTGTTTCCAAAAACATCACTCCTCAAGGTCTTGCCTTATAAACCCCACTGAGTCTAAGCCAGAATGGAAGAAGCTGTGGTTGGCCCAATTTACCCAACATAAATCAGCTGTGTGTCAATTATTCAATTGTTTGTTTATTATCAGCTGAGATATATTTTTGATATTGATATTGTTTTTGTACTGATATCATTGCAGAAGCAGAGGTTTTTATACTGTATCTAAGGTTTGGAATATTGTTTTTGCTATTGTGGGATGTTGTGTGTTAACATTCGTAGATACTACAAAAACAGTCCATAATTTTGTTGGGAGGTATAGCTTGTCTGTTAAGAAAATGTAAGCATTGTGGAAATGTGTTCACTGACTGCATATTGGGTGAACACGACATGAAATGTGTGAATGGTATGGCCACAACAGACCGATGCTGTGCTAATTGTGTTTAGAGTTTTGCAAATGTGACAACTGTTTGGACAAACGCTTGTTAGCGACTGAAAAAAACTGTAATTATTCTTGGCAAAACACTAGAACAATTGCAGGTGTCCATCTAGCTAGCCCTAAAGAAGAGGAGTAAAAAGGGATTCAGGTTTTTTAAGTGGTGGGTAATTTCAACTGCAACATTACTGTCAGCTCTCCAGGGCCGTGCAGAGATGTTTAATAAGGGGCACAACTAACCAGGCTCAATGACAACAACCCACATTCATCAAGAATCTCATTTGGAATTGCATCATACTACATCACTGTCATCAGGTGGGGACAATGCAAAGCAAATGCAGCCTGTGTTTTACCTGATGTGGTACAATGTTGCTGTTGAGGAGTTGCTCTCCTTCTGCCGATAGTGTTGGAGGGCACAGCTGTGTTGATCTGAGACTGTAGGAGAGGTGATTTCTGATTAAACAAGTGTTATGAGATAATAATAAAATGCAAAGATTGTCCCACCCTTGCCCTTCCGCCCACCAATATGAGTCATGGTCTGAGTAACCCTTTCAGGCCAGTCACACACAGACTCTGTACTCAGACCAAGTTCTTTGTACTACTTCCAAGCACTTTGGAACCTGTTCTCTAATGTGTGCCTTTTCTATTGTCCTATTAACCTGTGGCAAGTATAAAACTTTCTAAAAGTAAACACAGGATAGCCTATAGCTCTTCTCGGTTCGTAAATTATTTAATAAATGACCAACGTACCGACTTAATCTGCCCTACAGAAACCTTATAGCACAAATATAAATGTTAGTTCAAATTACTTAGCAATTCTGAGTAATTAATTTGATAAGAATCAATGATAAGGGAATTGATAAGAATTTACCAATTCCGATTCCATTATCAATATCAACTATGAATTCAATTCTCTTATAGAATCTCATTAGGTTATCATTGGCTCCACTTTGAGAGTTACCATCAATACCAAGCAGCAATAAAGACATTTTGAACTGCATGCTCTATGGTCAAAGGTTTGACGGAAGTATTCCCCGTCACTCCTGTGATCAGTTTTAGGGTCATTACTCAAAAAGGAATTATTTACACATATTACACAGTACACTTTTCTTAAAAGTAATGCAGTACTTTTCTTAATTACTCCCAGGCAAAAGTAATTTGTTATACTACTCCTTACATTACTTTCATGTTTCTCTGTAAAATGACGTTAAACACATTCTCTCATAATTGCCATTTACCAAAATAAGCAGACAGAACACAGTCCCACGCACAAATAAAAAAACTATTCTAATGAGGCAATAAATAGGACCTTTCTTTTTGTATTGACATAAGAACACAGATGGAACAAAGCAAAAATGCAAACCAACACAAAGAAACTTTAAAAAAAAACAAGAATAGGTAGAAACAGAGGCAAAAGCCTGACTCGCTGCATTTGTTAACTGTTGAAGTTTTGGGTCTGGCTGTTGGGCTGGTGTTGGGATTAGCTCAGGTTTAACATTATTCTGGGGCTTTGGCTAACTTAGCATTAGCGTGCTGTTTGTGCAGGTACTTGCAAAGAGCTGAAGTTTTGTTAGGAGCATAATGCAGCAATTTTTGTCCTGGATGCAGTTTACCATCACAGTCTCATTCTCTTCTGGAATAAAACATAAGCAAAATGTCTATATCCATGCTGTAGACTGTGCTGATATTTTTTTTAAAACAAAAATGCCAAGGAGGAAAGACATGAGCCATATTATGCCACTCCAGCTTATTAATCAGCCATAGAACCAGACAGAATTCTAATTGATTTGAAGTTTGAGTCTTATCCTTGTTCACCCTTTCATGTATGCCATAGAAACATAACATGTGACAGCATTCTCTGAAAACCCTCTTTTGTCTGATCATTTCATAGTAACATTTACATTTACTGTAACAAATTACACAGAAGTGGGGAAAAAGTGTTTGTTGCTATGACACTATTCATCACTGGTTGAAGAAAATAAGAACCCCTTAAACAGGCGTTTAGGGTCAAACAAAAATAAAAACACAACCTGAAATTCATACACAATTCAAATGCAGATGACAGGCCTAAATGACGCACAACAGGAAACAATTGTCATTCATTTAATTTTAGAAATGAACATAACTGTTTACCCTTTTTTGTTTTGACAGTATTAAATGCTGGATTAAAAGGGTGTGGGACCTGTACTTACGTCATGATTTTGCAAAAGAGCGAACTGCAAGTTTGGAATTTAAAAAATGTAAACACACCCAGTCTGTTCAGCATATAATTATATATTATATAATTTATAAAGTAACCATTAAAGTGTATAATTTAGAACACAGAGTAACAGAGAAAACAAAATAGAGTAATGAAGAGGAAAAGGCAAAAAAGGACTATTTAAATTTTCTATATCAAGAGACAGGCACTTGCGGTGGCAAGAAAGGAAACGCTTCTAATTCCATTTCCTGAAACCTAAAAATTGTTTCCTCATGTTTTGTTTTCCGTCCTGCTTGCCTTACTTGTCCTGACAGAATGCCACTCCCAGTGCTACGTATTGTATGTTTGCCTATTTAGCTGCAGTAATAAAGTCTACTATTTCTACAAATATTACCATCACCTGGATGACTGAGAACCTATACAGACATAGAAATTACTATGTCTGCGTAAGTTACAATGCAGATAGACATTAAACACATAAAGAGAGTAAAAACAAATCAACAAACAAAAAACAGCACTTTTCTTTATGTATTTAAAAAGTTATCTATCCAGCAGGTAAATAAAAGAAAATAAGATTTAATGTATAGACTATGGAGCAGTTATCCTGCACAGGTCAAATTATTATGGTGAAGTATTCACAGGGTGATCTACTAGCAGTGTGGTATAATTTAGATGCAAAGACCCAGCAAGTTCACTTCAGTAATGTACAGTGTTCTGCCAGGAGGAGCCCAAACTAACATCTCAAAGAAATGAGCAGACCAGGTAGGGTCGCTGAGAGAGCGAGTAATAACCTATTAACAAAAAAAGGTTTCAATTCAATTTGATTCAATTTTTTTATACAGCACCAAACCACAACGACAGTCATGTCAAGGCACTTTATATTGTAAGATCGACCCTACAATAATATAACACAGAAAACCTCAACAATCATATGACCCTATGAGCAAGCGCTTTGGCAACAGTGGGAAGGAAAAACTCGCTTTTAACAGGAAACATCCTCCAGCAGAACCATGCGGGATGAGAGGAGGAATTCAGGAAAAGACCCAAGGACCATGACAACATTGTTTGTGTGTGCACACATTTTTTATTTGTTTGTTTGTTGGGGTCTTTTTGCCCAGCTGTCATATTGTAATATTCAGACTTTATTATGTAGCACATTAACATGGTTTCATTAATATTTGTATTTTGGCAGACATTTCCCTTTGGTTTTTTATGCATGGATATGGAGAAATGGTTTGCTGAAAAGACAAGTTAGTTCAATAAAACTACTCTCTGTGCCTGTGACACACACGCAGACCCGATACAAAGAATACCTTATGTTTGATTTCCACCATGCTATTATTAAGATATAAATAGATTATACCTCAACAAGAGAGGGTGCAGCAATGTCATCAGAAAGCAGAACTGTGCTGTGAGAATAACAATTCCCGTGTTTGCTATTATTTAACTTATTACACTAAATACTTTCAAATATTTTAAGCTTTTATTAGAGTCACAGTATCATCTGTACTTGGTGATGTGTGCAAACTGTCAAAGTAACATGTTATTAGCAAAATGAACAAAGTGCAAAATATACTTTTCAGTTTATGAAAAATAAAACAGAAATGTTTGAGCTAAAATATATTTAACTACAGCAATGGAGTAAAAGTGCAGTTCCTTCAAATAATAATGTGATACTCAAAGAGAAACTGCTGCCACATCTGCTGCTGGAGTAGTTTTACACCTCTGTCCTGGTTTATCAACATCACAGATTAGCAGGAACAACAAAAGTACAAGTGAGCCATGAGTCCAGTGATATTACATCTGCATTATAATTTGCAGATCACAGTGGCTCTATAAAGTCAAAATGCTTGAAACAATGGTGTCGCATCACAACAACAAGAATAGCAGTGCATTTAATCATGAGGGGGGAAAAGCATCATGATAAATTAAGAGCATAATTGAAACTTGATTTCACACTGTCTCTGTAAGTTATAGACATAGGATGTGTGTTTGCATATAAGCTTTGACTGTTTGTAGCTCCAGTGAAAAACTTGCATTGATTATGGGTTTACACTAACTACAGCGGGACAGACAAGCATCCATGGCTAGTGCCATTATAGCCAAAACTTTGTTTGCTGTACTAAGCCTTTAGAAAATAGTAGTGAGGAATAAATACATCTGTATGTTAAACTGTACATAAATGTACATTAAATCTTCAAAAGGTGTTGAGGGATTTCTAAAATAATGCTGTGCAATATTTCATGTAGTGTGATGTAGAAAAGATCTCACCATGACTATTCATTCCTTACTCTACAGGTTTTTACAACTATGACAAGTAATCATGGACTCATATTAATTTAGTGAATAAAGAAATGCAAAACACGGAAAATAAAAATAAAATTTACATTGCAAAAGAGAAAATGAAGGCTCAGTGACGCATCATAGGAAATCGTACTCATTCATTTATATTTAGAAATTAAAAAGCTGTTGCGTACCCTTTTTGTTTAAATGCACAATTGAACACAGGGTGTGGTAAAGTGCGTTAGCAGAATGATTTGACAAAAGAGGAGATGAATGTCTGAATGTTCATGCTGTAAAAATGTAAACACACCCAATCCTGAGCTCACCTGTTCAGTATATAAAGTGTGGGAGTGCTCCTGAGATTTAGTATCACAGTCCAAGGAAACTAATCTGCAGAACTGACCTGTTCATCACAATGAAGCTGACTGCTCTAATTGTCCTTTGGGCACTCTCCAGCACAGGTAACTGCTCTTTTCCTTATCATTCAGGATTTAATTTAAACATTTAAAGTCTAAATTTAGAAGAAAAATAAAACCTTAAAGTTTATTTTATATAGATATTAAATGTCCTTTTCCAAGAACATTCAAACAGTTTACAAGATTAGGTAACTACATGAGCATCACACCACAAACATAACTAAGTTTTCTCTCAAAGCATTATCAGGAAACCAAATATCTGTCAGCATATATGTAGAGAAAACCGATCAATGAGTGTGATACACCCAATTAAAAAGCAAACAAGCAAACAAACAAAAAAACCAAACCAAAAAAACCCAAGAGGCTCTGAGAAAGATATGCCATACATTTTGTTTTAGTTTATAAATTCTGTTTCTGAATCTGTTTGGCAAACTGATGTGGAAATCTTTTACTTACGCCAAATCATTTCACTGAGTGGATAAGTTCTACTTCATGCTGAGCAAAACTGGGAAGTGGACATTTCTTTCAGTGTGGACATCTTGATGGATGGCTTAACACTTTGTTCAGTTTGTGATGTGGATGTCACAACCTGTTATCACGTGAACTGTTTGTGATTGGGAAAACAGGTTTAACCCAGAGATAACTGGGGGTTAAAGTCCACCTTAATATTTCATATTGCTGATCGCATCTAGTGGTCAGATTCTTTTCTCACACTAGGTGGTGCTACACATGCCATAAAAATTATAACATTTTAAATATAGTTTCACAAACTGTTAAATGTTGGAAGGTTTTCAGAGCAGGCCTCCATGGTGTAAATTATCCTTAATAGATTAACCTTAAATTAACTTTAATGTAGTGTTTCACGTCGACTTTATTAAAAATATTTATACACACACACATGTTAAAGAGATTAACTGCATTTTATCAATCTGTGTAACAGTGTAAAGAAATCAAAGAGATAACGATTCTTTAATTATGCCAGTATACTGGGGTATTTTAAAACCTTTCATTTTTCATTATAACTTCAATCCTTTTATTGTTTCTCTCCTGATTGCAGCTGGAGCCCTTGAGTGTCAAACCTGCACAGATCAGACGTGTTCAAGCACAGCACTACTTCCATGTTCTTCAGAGACCATGTGTGTTACAGCTACTATTTTAGGTAATCTTCTCTTCATATTATGAAATTTCCCCTTGTGGGACTAAAGGTATATCAAATCAAATATTATGTAATAAACTTCAGTAAATTTCAATGACTTTGAAATTATGTGTACTTTCCATCAACATTAATAAAATACACTTTGAATTTGCAGCTACTTCATCTGGAAATACGGCAACACAAATCTACAAGGCATGTGCATCTTCCTCCCTGTGTCCAGTTACGAGCTCTCAGATATTTTCAATTAACATGGGTGTTCAAAGTGCTCTTGCATCTGCCACGTGCTGCAACACAGATAACTGCAACTCACAAACTCTGGATGGTAAGTACAAATCTATAAGTGTTTTATTAAAGACGCAATAAGAAACAATATTCTGATATTTGCTGAAATGTTCTCAGTTCTGAAATGAAATGATGCTCTTTTCTTTTACAGCTCCTGCTCCTCAGTCAAGTAATGGCCGACTATGTAACATTTGTTCCACCCCTCTGTGCGACACTCCAATACAGTGTCAGGGAGTGGAGGACCAATGCTTTCAATCAATGAGTGAGTCTTCATCATATATACTTTAACAAAGATCATCTTTAAATTGGCTTTTATACCTAAAATAAATTCAAAACATATTCTTTTTTAAAAAAATTAGTCAGTGGCAACATTATGAAGCATTTCATCAGTATGTGTAAGACATTTTATTTTGTACCTTAAATCTTTGAAGATGAAGGTCAGGATTTGATAATTAGTTCATGAAATTATATATATGTATTAGTTAACAAGTATTCCCCGCACGAAAATAGAACACCCAGTGTAGGTACACTATTCACTAAAAGGGAATCACAGTGGCTTCTGAAATTGTAACTACATGTTTTCATAAATGTGAAAGTCACTATAAAAATTGACTGAAAATCAGGCTCTGTTCTTCTCTCTGATTAAAAAATGTTTACCAGTGGCATTAGAAATGTTAAACAAACAACTACACCCTTTAGTGGTGTTCTCGGGTCACTGCAGTGAGATTTTGAGTTTCAGCAAACAGAACACAAACAGATTTTAGATTACTCTTTATGTGAAAGATATTGAAGATAGGTACAAAGCATTTCCCTAACCATTTGCAAACCAATAATGATGGTCAATGCCCACAACTCTACAGTTGATCTACAGTGTAGCTTCATGATTTTCTTTTGACTAAAAAATAATAAGAAGCTCTAAATAAAATGTAACAGAATATATTTAATAATAATTGCTGTGACAGGAGTGTTAGTGCATAAAAAAGGAAACCATTTTAATTATAATACTCTGAGTACATGTTTGGATTGTCACAGGCTACTACACAGGCATGTTTGTCTTCTTATACATTTTTTGGTTAGAATTCACATGTCAACATGAAAGATTCTGAACATCAAATTAACCTCATGCATTATAAGTGTTGCGCACAACAGTTAGAGAGCACAAAAAAGGCTAACTGTAAAACTGCTGTCTGAGTTTCAAGTTTTATTGTCATGTACATATAAACAGTGTAGCCACATTTACCTGTAGTGAAATTCTTTGGCTCGTGCTCCTCAGCTTTATATGAACATATATAAGTCTGCAGTTATATTTTAAAAGAAAATAACCACAACAACAGCAATAATAATAATAATGATAATAATAAAGATAACAAATAACAAAAAACTAAAGTATTAATATTAACAGAATTTGAGACAGTTGTTCAGAATTTACAGTTTCGTATTTAGAGTTGTGCAAAAAGTATGCAGTGAGGATATAAAGTGGCAGTGTGTAAAGTCTAGTAATTGTAGGGAGTGTGTAATGGTCAGATATCAGAATCTTTATTGTCATTGTCACAGGTAAAATAAAATTACAAATGGTTCCCAATCAATGCATCAACCCTAACAATATCAAAATATAAATAAAACAATAAAATTCAATAATAAAATAAATAGAATGCTTAAAGTACTAATAAGAAGTATCAACAAACATTCACATACATTCCCACATACATGCTTCAGTCAGCGCACAGATTAATACAAGAGTGGCGTGATGGACAGTTTTTTGTAGCAGTATTCAGACGTGTTATTGCAGTTGGATAAAAGCTGTTTGAGCCTATTAGTCCTTACACTGATTGCTCTGTACCGTCTGCCTGAGGGCAACAGTTCAAACAGGGAGTGGCCAGGATGTGAGGTAACTTTTATGATGTTTTGGGCTTTTTTAAGACAGCGGGTATAAATCTTCCAGTGTGGGGAGAGGGCAGCCAGTGATCTTTTGGGCAGTGTTAATGATCCCTTGGAGTGCTTTCCTCTGAGCCACTGTGCAGCTAGTGTACCAGATGCATATGCAATAGGTTAGAACACTCTCAATGGTGGCTCTGTAGAAGGACACCAGCAATCTCTGTATGATGTTATTCCTCCTGAGAATTCTCTGGAAGTACAGTCTCTGTTGGGCCTTTCTCAGCAGCTCGGAGGTGTTCGCACTCCAGGAAAGGTTCTCCTCTATGTTGACTCCCAGGAAGCGGAAGCTTGCCACCCTTTCTACACAGTCCCTATTAATGAATAGTGGTTGGGTCTCTGCCTTTTTCCTTCTGAAGTCTATTATGAGTTCTTTGGTTTTTGAAGTGTTGAGGAGGAGGTTATTGGCCTTACACCATGACGACAGCTGGTGTAAGAATGTCAGCAGTTCAAAAGCCTGATGGCTTGTGGGTAAATACTATCCCTGTGTCTGCTAGTGCGGTTCTGAATGCTTCTGAACCATCTGCCGGACAGCAGGAGTGTGAAAAGGCTGGGGTGCTTGGGATCAGAGAGTATCCGCTGCGTCTTCCTCATGCAGGGCTATCTATTTAGATCCTGCAAAGCATGCAGCTCAGTCCTGGTGATGCGCTGTGCTGATCTCCCCACCCTCAGCAGAGCTTTGCGGTCGGGAGCGTTACATCTGCCATACCAGGTGGTGATGCAGCTGGTCAGAATACTTTCAATGGTGCATCAGTAGAGGTTTGTAAGTATTCTGGAGTTCATGCCAAATCTTCTCAGGCGCCGGAGGAAGAAGCGCTGCTGTCTTGCTGCTTTTGTGATCACACCAACATGGTGTGACCAACTCAGATCCTTGCAAATGTAGATGCCTAGGAATCTGAAGAAGCTGACTCTTTCCACCTCTGCTCCTTCGATGTGAATGGGCGTTTGCCTTCTTCTCTGTAGTCTCCTGTAATCCACAATGAGCTCCTTGGTTTTGCTGACATTAAGCAGGAGGTTGTTGTCATGGCACCATGATGTCAGGGCTCTCACCCCTGCCCTGTATGCTGTCTCATCTCCATCAGAAATGCAGCCAATGATGGTGGTGTCGTCTGCAAATTTGATGATGGTGTTGGAGCTGTGTGTTGGTGTACAGTCGTGGGTGAACAGGGTGTAAGCAGGGGGCTAAGCACGCATCCCTGGGAGGCATCTGTGCTGAGTGTGAGTGTGGATTAGGTGATGCTGCTGATCCGAACCACCTGAGGTCTGTCTGTCAGGAAGTCCAGGATCCAGCTGCACAGGGAGGAGCTGATGTTCAGGTCACGGAGTTTCATGATGAGTCTGGATGGTATGATGGTGTTGAAGGCAGAGCTATAGTCTATGAACAGCATCCGCACATATGTGTTTTTCTGGTCCAAATGCGAGAGGGCAGTGTGGAATGCAATTGCGTTGTCTGTAGATCTGTTTGGCCTGTAGGCAAACGGAGGGGGTCGAGTGAAGCAGGGAGTAAAGGTGTGATGTGAGCTTTAACTATGCGCTCAAAACACTCACACAATGGATGTGAGTGCTACTGGGTGATAGTTATTTAGGCAGCTCACATTAGTTTTTCTTGGGACAGGGATGCTGGTGGCCCTCTTAAAACATTTTGGGACAACAGACTGGAGCAGGGAAAAGTAAATGTGTGTCTGAACTGGTAAATATGACTTGGTGGAAAAATTAAATTGGGGGCTTTATTAAAGTAGAAGACAACAATAAATGTATCAGTTGTTTTACCATTTACCATGACTTATGACTTACCAAAAGGCACTAAACCAACATAATAATGAATATTACTGGTGTAAGATTCTTATTTTATCATATGTTATCCTATCCCTATAATCGAACTGTGTGAATCATTATACTACTGTAAGCCACACCCTACTCCATATTATAGAGAGTATAATTAGTATGTAGTTTTAATTTGCATTATACCTCTGGATTAAGAAATTGTGAAAATCATTAGATTTATTAGATATGTCTATATTATCCTATACTGTTGATTTACTGTGAATGATTTACACTGTTTCATTGCATGTCATACTGCTGAGTTAAGAAGAGAATATTGTGCGCAGAAGGCCTTGTTTTCTGATAGTGGAGGAGACAGACCACATTCCACAGAAGTTCTACCCCCACCTTTCTCTATGTCAGAAAGACAGGGAGCCAAGGTCATAATACAGGCTCACTGAGAGTTAGAGGGTATGTAAGTTTAGGCTTTTTGAGACTAGGTGGGGGTCAACAGAGGCTATAAAAGCTTTGGGTAACGCTCCACCATTTTGAGATTTGCTGTGCCCCTCTGCATACATGTCTCCCCATCCGGATGGTTTGTGCTCATGTTGAATTGTATGGAATAAAACATTGTTGATTGAACATTTATACACCGAGTATTGTCCTTCCTTCAGCCCAAAGAATAAAAGAATTGGGAGGATTTAACACTGGATATCAGAAAAATTATTTTTTAAGACGTCTTAACTAATGCTTTAAATATGATATGTAATGACATCATGACAAACATTTTTCATCTGCAGTGACCGACAGCACCAGCACTTTCCCAGCTTACGGATGTGCATCTACAAACCTGTGTGCAGCTGCCTCAAGCTTGAAATCTCTACCTTTCATGAAGAGCATTGGTACGATAACAACAGGACCAACCTGTAATTCACCCTCGACCACTCCAGCACCAACCACAACCACCGCTGCTCCAACCACAACTACAGTGGCAACCACCACAACAACAACAGCTGCTCCAAAAACAACAACAGTTGCTCCAACCACAACAACTGCTGCTCCAACCACAACAACTGCTGCTCCAACCACTACAACTGCAGCTCCAATAACAACCACAGCTGCTCCAACCACAACCACAGCTGCTCCAACCACTACAACTGCTGCTCCAACGACAACAACTGCTGCTCCAACCACAACCACAGCTGCTCCAACCACAACAACTGCCGCTCCAACCACAACAACTGCCGCTCCGACCACAACAACTGCCGCTCCAACCACAACAACTGCCGCTCCAACAACAACAACAGCTGCTCCGACCACAACAACTGCCGCTCCAACCACAACAACAGTTGCTCCAACCACTACAACTGCTGCTCCGACCACAACAACTGCCGCTCCAACCACAACAACAGTTGCTCCAACCACTACAACTGCAGCTCCGACCACAACAACTGCCGCTCCAACCACAACAACTGCTACTCCAATCACAACAACTGCCGCTCCAACCACAACAACAGCTGCTCCAACCACAACAACCGCGGCACCAACCACAACAACTGCCGCTCCAACAACAACAACTGCCACTGCAACCACAACCACAGCTGCTCCAACCACAACAACCACAGCTGCTCCCACAACAACCACAGCTGCTCCAACAACAACCACAGCTGCTCCAACCACAACAACCACAGCTGCTGCTCCAACCACAACAACAGCTGCTCCAACCACAACAACAGCTGCTCCAACCACAACAACTGCAGCACAAACCACAACAACTGCCGCTCCAACCACAACAACAGTTGATTCAACCACTATAACTGCGGCACCAACCACAACAACTGCGGCACCAGCCACAACAACTGCCGCTCCAACAACAACAACAGCTGCTCCAACCACAACAACAAACGCTCCAACCACAACAACTGCCGCTCCAACCACAACAACTGCAGCTCCAACCACAACAACTGCCGCTCCAACCACAACAACAGCCGCTCCAACCACAACAACTGCTTCTCCAACCACAACAACTGCCGCTCCAACCACAACAACAGCCGCTCCAACAACCACAACTGCTGCTCCAACAACAACAACAGCTGCTGCAACAACTACAACTGCTGCTCCAACCACAACCACAGCTGCCCCAACAACAACAATTGCTGCTCCAACCACAACAACAGTTGCTCCAACCACAACAACAGCCGCTCCAACCACAACAACTGCTTCTCCAACAACAACAACAGCCGCTCCAACCACAACAACTGCCGCTCCAACAACAACGACAGTTGCTCCAACCACAACAACTGCTGCTACGACAACAACAACAACTGCTGCTCCAACCACAACCACAGCTGCTCCAATAACAACCACAGCTGCTCCAACCACAACAACTGCCGCTCCAACCACAACAACAGTTGATTCAACCACTATAACTGCGGCACCAACCACAACAACTGCCGCTCCAACCACAACAACAGCTGCTCCAACCACAACAACAGCCGCTCCAACCACAACAACTGTCGCTCCAACCACAACAACTGCAGCTCCAACCACAACAACAGCCGCTCCAACAACAACAACAGCCGCTCCAACCACAACAACTGCCGCTCCAACCACAACAACTGCAGCTCCAACCACAACAACAGCCGCTCCAACAACAACAACTGCCGCTCCAACCACAACAACTGCAGCTCCAACCACAACAACAGCCGCTCCAACAACAACAACAGCTGCTCCAACCACAACAACAGCCGCTCCAACCACAACAACTGCTTCTCCAACCACAACAACAGCCGCTCCAACAACAACAACAGCCGCTCCAACCACAACAACAGCCGCTCCAACCACAACAACTGCCGCTCCAACCACAACAACTGCAGCTCCAACAACAACAACAGCCGCTCCAACCACAACAACTGCCGCTCCAACCACAACAACTGCAGCTCCAACCACAACAACAGCCGCTCCAACCACAACAACAGCCGCTCCAACCACAACAACTGCTGCTCCAACAACAACAACTGCTGCTGCAACCACTACAACTGCTGCTCCAACCACAACAACAGCTGCTCCAACCACAACAACCACAGCTGCTGCTCCAACCACAACAACAGCTGCTCCAACCACAACAACCACAGCTGCTGCTCCAACCACAACAACAGCTGCTCCAACCACAACAACAGCTGCTCCAACCACAACAACTGCCGCTCCAACAACAACCACAGCTGCTCCAACCACAACTGCTGCTCCAACAACAACAACAGCTGCTGCAACCACTACAACAACCGCTCCAACCACAACAACTGCCGCTCCAACCACAACAACTGCAGCTCCAACCACAACAACTGCCGCTCCAACAACAACCACAGCTGCTCCAACCACAACTGCTGCTCCAACAACAACAACAGCTGCTGCAACCACTACAACTGCTGCTCCAACCACAACAACTGCTGCTCCAACAACAACAACTGCTGCTCCAACCACAACAACAGTTGCTCCAACCACAACAACTGCTGCTCCAACCACAACAACAGTTGCTCCAACCACAACAACTGCTGCTCCAACAACAACAACTGCTCCAACCACAACAACTGCTGCTCCAACCACAACAACAGCTGCTCCAACCACAACAACCACAGCAGCTCCAACCACAACAACCACAGCTGCTCCAAGTACAACCACAGCCGCTCTAACAACAACAACAGTTGCTCCAACCACAACAACAGCCGCTCCAACAACAACAACAGCTGCTCCAACCACAACAACAGCCGCTCCAACCACAACAACTGCCGCTCCAACCACAACAACAGTTGCTCCAACCACTACAACTGCCGCTCCGACCACAACAACTGCCGCTCCAACCACAACAACTGCTACTCCAATCACAACAACTGCCGCTCCAACCACAACAACAGCTGCTCCAACCACAACAACCGCGGCACCAACCACAACAACTGCCGCTCCAACAACAACAACTGCAACCACAACCACAGCTGCTCCAACCACAACAACCACAGCTGCTCCCACAACAACCACAGCTGCTCCAACAACAACCACAGCTGCTCCAACCACAACAACCACAGCTGCTGCTCCAACCACAACAACAGCTGCTCCAACCACAACAACTGCAGCACAAACCACAACAACTGCCGCTCCAACCACAACAACAGTTGATTCAACCACTATAACTGCGGCACCAACCACAACAACTGCCGCTCCAACAACAACAACAGCTGCTCCAACCACAACAACAGCCGCTCCAACCACAACAACTGCCGCTCCAACCACAACAACTGCAGCTCCAACCACAACAACTGCCGCTCCAACCACAACAACAGCCGCTCCAACCACAACAACTGCCTCTCCAACCACAACAACAGCTGCTCCAACCACAACAACTGCAGCACAAACCACAACAACTGCCGCTCCAACCACAACAACAGTTGATTCAACCACTATAACTGCGGCACCAACCACAACAACTGCCGCTCCAACAACAACAACAGCTGCTCCAACCACAACAACAGCCGCTCCAACCACAACAACTGCCGCTCCAACCACAACAACTGCCGCTCCAACCACAACAACTGCAGCTCCAACCACAACAACTGCCGCTCCAACCACAACAACAGCCGCTCCAACCACAACAACTGCCTCTCCAACCACAACAACTGCCGCTCCAACCACAACAACTGCCGCTCCAACAACAAACACAGCCGCTCCAACCACAACTGCTGCTCCAACAACAACAACAGCTGCTGCAACCACTACAACTGCTACTCCAACCACAACCACAGCTGCCCCAACAACAACAATTGCTGCTCCAACCACAACAACAGTTGCTCCAACCACAACGACAGCCGCTCCAACCACAACAACTGCTTCTCCAACAACAACGACAGCCGCTCCAACCACAACAACTGCCGCTCCAACAACAATGACAGTTGCTCCAACCACAACAACTGCTGCTACAACAACAACAACAACTGCTGCTCCAACCACAACCACAGCTGCTCCAACCACAACAACCACAGCAGCTCCAACCACAACCACAGCTGCTCCAACAACATCCACAGCTGCTCCAACCACAACAACCACAGCAGCTCCAACCACAACCACAGCTGCTCCAACAACAACCACAGCTGCTCCAACCACAACAACAGCTGCTCCAACCACAACCACAGCTGCTCCAACAACAACCACAGCTGCTCCAACCACAACAACAGCTGCTCCAACCACAACCACAGCTGCTCCAACAACAACCACAGCTGCTCCAACCACAACAACAGCTGCTCCAACCACAACAACTGCTGCTCCAACCACAACAACAGGCGCTCCAACCACAACAACAGCTGCTCCAACCACAACAACAGCTGCTCCAACCACAACAACTGCTGCTCCAACAACAACTGTCGCTGCAACCACAACAACAGCTGCTCCAACCACTACAACTGCAGCTCCAACCACAACAACTGCTGCTCCAACCACAACAACAGCTGCTCCAACCACTACAACTGCGGCAACAACCACAACAACTGCCGCTCTAACCACAACAACAGCTGCTCCAACCACAACAACTGCCGCTCCAACCACAACAACAGTTTCTCCAACCACAACAACCACAGCTGCTCCAACTGCTGCTCCAACAACAACAACCACAGCTGCTCCAACCACAACAACAGCTGCTCCAACCACAACAACTGCTACTCCAACAACAACAACTGCTCCAACCACAACAACAGCCGCTCCAACCACAACAACTGCGGCAACAACCACAACAACAGCTGCTACAACAACAACAACTGCTGCTCCAACCACAACCACAGCAGCTCCAACCACAACAACCACAGCAGCTCCAACCACAACCACAGCTGCTCCAACAACAACCACAGCTTCTCCAACCACAACAACAGCTGCTCCAACCACAACAACAGGCGCTCCAACCACAACAACTGCAGCTCCAACCACTACAACTGCGGCAACAACCACAACAACTGCCGCTCTAACCACAACAACAGCTGCTTCAACCACAACAACTGCCGCTCCAACCACAACAACAGCTGCTCCAACCACAACAACTGCGGCACCAACCACAACAACTGCCGCTCCAACCACAACAACAGCTGCTACAACCACAACAACTGCGGCAACAACCACAACAACAGCTGCTACAACAACAACAACTGCTGCTCCAACCACAACCACAGCTGCTCCAACCACAACAACCAAAGCTGCTCCAACCACAACCACAGCTGCTCCAACAACAACCACAGCTGCTCCAACCACAACAACAGCTGCTCCAACCACAACAACTGTCGCTGCAACCACAACAACAGCTGCTCCAACCACTACAACTGCAGCTCCAACCACAACAACAGCTGCTCCAACCACCACAACTGCGGCAACAACCACAACAACTGCCGCTCTAACCACAACAACAGCTGCTCCAACCACAACAACTGCCGCTCCAACCACAACAACAGTTTCTCCAACCACAACAACCACAGCTGCTCCAACCACAACAACAACAGCTGCTCCAACCACAACAACAGCTGCTCCAACCACAACAACTGCGGCACCAACCACAACAACTGCCGCTCCAACCACAACAACAGCTGCTCCAACCACAACAACTGCCGCTCCAACCACAACCATAGCTGCTCCAACCACAACAACCACAGCTGCTCCAACTGCTCCAACTGCTGCTCCAACAACAACAACCACAGCTGCTTCAACCACAACAACTGCGGCACCAACCACAACAACTGCCGCTCCAACCACAACAACAACAGCTGCTCCAACTGCTCCAACTGCTGCTCCAACAACAACAACCACAGCTGCTCCAACCACAACAACCACAGCTGCTCCAACTGCTACAACTGCTGCTCCAACAACAACAACCACAGCTGCTACAACCACAACAACAGCTGCTCCAACCACAACAACTGCTGCTCCAACAACAACAACAGCTGCTCCAACCACTACAATAGCTGCTCCAACAACCACAACAGCTGCTCCAACCACAACAACAGCTGCTCCAACCACAACAACAGCTGCTACAACCACAACAACCACAGCTGCTCCAACCACAACAACTGCTGCTCCAACAACAACAACAGCTGCTCCGACCAGTACAACTGCTGCTCCAACCACAACAACAGCAGCTGCTCAAACAACAACAACAGCAGCTCCAACCACTACAACTGCTGCTCCAACCACTACAACTGCAGCTCCAACCACAACAACTGCTGCTCCAACCACAACAAGAGCTTCTCCAACCACAACAACAGGCGCTCCAACCACAACAACAGCCGCTCCAACCACAACAACTGTGGCACAAACCACAACAACTGTGGCACCAACCACAACAACAGCTGCTCCAACAACAACAACTGCTGCTCCAACAACAGTTGCTTCAACAACAACAACTGCTGCTCAAACCACAACAACTGCTGCTCCAACCACAACCACAGCCGCTCCAACCACAACAACTGCTGCTCGAACCACAACAACAGCTGCTCCAACCACTACAACTGCTGCTCCAACAACAACCACAGCCGCTCCAACCACAACAACAGCTGCTCCAACCACAACAACTGCGGCACCAACCACAACAACAGCTGCTACAACCACAACTGCTGCTCCAACAACAACTGCTCCTCCAACCACAACAACAGCTGCTCCAACAACAACAACAGTTGCTCCAACCACTACAACTGCTGCGCCAACAACCACCACAGCTGCTCCAACAACAACAACAACAGCTGCTCTAACCACAACAACTGTGGCACCAACCACAACAACAGCTGCTACAACCACAACAAGTGTGGCACCAACAACAACAACAGCTGCTCCAACAACAACAACAGCTGCTCCAACCAGTACAACTGCTGCTCCAACAACAACCACAGCTGCTCAAACAACAACAACAGCAGCTCCAACCACTACAACTGCTGCTCCAACCACTACAACTGCAGCTCCAACCACAACAACTGCTGCTCCAACCACAACAACTGTGGCAACAACCACAACATCTGTGGCACCAACCAGAACAACAGCTGCTCGAACAACAACAACTGCTGCTCCAACAACTGTTGCTTCAACAACAACAACAGCTGCTCAAACCACAACAACAGCTGCTCCAACCACAACAACAGCTGCTACAACCACAACAACAGCTGCTACAACCACAACAACTGTGGCACCAACCACAACAACTGTGGCACCAACAACAACAACTGCTGCTCCAACCACTACAACTTCTGCACAAACCACTACAACTGCTACTCCAATCACAACAACAGTTGTTCCAACAACTATAACTGCTGCTCAAACAACAACCGTTCCAACCACAACAACAGCTGCTCCAACCACAACAACTGTGGCACCAACCACGACAACAGCTGCTCCAATCACAACTACAGTGACAACAACAACAACAACAACAGCTGCTACAACCACAACAACAGCTGCTCCAATCACTACAACTGCTGCTCCAACAACAACAACAACAACAACAACAACAGCTACTTCAACCAAAACAACAACTGCTCCAATTACAACTACCGTGGCAACAACCACGACAACAGCTGCTCCAATTACAACTACAGTGGCAACAACAACAACATCAGCTGCATCTCCAACAACAACAACAACAACAACAACAGCTACTTCAACCAAAACAACAACTGCTCCAATCACAACTACCGTGGCATCAACCACAACAACAGCTGCTACAACAACAACAACAACTGCTCGAACAACTACAACTGCTGCTACAACAACAACAACAGTTGCTCCAACCACAACAACTGCTGCTATAACAACAATAACTGCTGCTCCACCACCACCAACAGCTGCTCCAACCATGACAACAGCCGCAACAACAACCACTAAAATGCCTTCATCAGCTATAACATCCACGACGACAACAAGTCACGCATCCTCTGTCAGAATTAATGTAATCCCTCTATTAGTGGCACTCTTTGTCTTTACCATCTATTAAATGGTAAATCATGGATGGAAACCATAAAAACACTACAACTGTGAAAGGATGATTTTTTTATGTTACTGTTTACTTCTTCTTTTCCTGTTTAGTTGGGATTTAAGTTCCATTCACTTCAGATGTAAGAAAAAGGGTCTGGGTAAACCTTAGCATGGATAACTATTTAACAAACAATTACCCTTGTGACTTATAAAGTGTAATATCTATTTAATATTTACCCACAAATATATTTATCTATTTATTAAACTCATTATGCAAATGTCTTGAAAAAATGTAATAGTGTGCAATAATAGGAACAGAAATATACATACAGAAATAGACAACCAAACTAGTTACTTGGGATTTTTGTTATATGTGATTCAATGACAGTATTTCTTAAACTAGTAACTGTAATTACACCAAAAAAAAGCCAAAGGATTACAACTATGACCATGATAAAGTTTTCAACAGACAGTATGATGGGATTAGTTTTTTTGCTTTGGAAATATCCCATTGATGGCAAGGGGAATAAAGAAAGCTATGGCAGTATATTTGTTTTGTATAATGTTATGATTGTCCCGACTGTCACTATTTTCTTGAATTTTCTCAATCATATTGATGGTAACACATGGCCCCACTTTTAACATTTATAAAATTGCAGAATATATTAACCATATGTTATTTAAGATGAGATACTCTGGTTTCCCCTGAATGTAGACTTTTACTCTCTTCACCCTAATAAAACTATTAATGCAACCAATTGTTTTTCTACATGAATTACCGTACCTATAAGATATTTCAAAGTTTCTTTAATGAAGTGATATATTTCACACTATTCAACAATATTTCATTATTAAGAAAGTTAATGTTTTTTGCTGGCTTTTCTAACTACCAGTACATTTCCCTAATAGATATACATATTTTGATAATTGAAAAGGAAGGGGGATGTGTTGAATTATATATTCTTTTTAAACGAATATAATCTCTGTTTCTAGTTATCAGGTTTCAGTTATGTTGTTTAGACCCAGCTGGGGAGCTACCCAGAGCTCTAAACCCACTTAACAAACAAACAAACAAACAAACAAAACAGTATATCAAATCAAAACAGATAAAATCAGAACAGTAGATAAAATCAGTAGTTAATGTAAGTTTTGAAATTTAAGCTTAACAAACAAACAAAACAGTATATAAAATCAAAGCAGATAAAATCAGAAATAGATAAGATCAGTAGTTAGTGTAAGTTTTGAAATTTAAGCTTAAAAGTGTGGATTTGGTGCTTTATTCAAATGCAGCTGAGAACAGGTGAGTCTTCAACCTGGATTTAAATAAACTGAGTGTTTCAGCTGATCTGAGGCTTTCTGGGAGTTTGTTCCAGATATAAGGAGCATAAAAGCTGAATGCAGCTTCTCCGTGTCTGGTTCTGACTCTGGGAACTGATAAAAGACCGGATCCAGATGACCTTTAAGAAACTTTCCAGGAAATTCACTAATTGGAAAACAAGAGCAGTGTTGGTTCCTGGTGCATTATGACAGGTGTTATGTAACTACATTCTTTATGCTCATTGTAATATAAGTGTGCATAAAGTGATACTGGTATCTCTTCATAGTGTCCTTAACTGGGAGGACAGCTCTTTTCTCAAGTTTGGAGTGAAGGAAAATCAGAACATGCTCTTAGGTTCTACACTCAGATAAGCAAATATATGTAGATGCAAGATTGTTTTTAGAGGGGAGCTACAGGCAAGAGACACAGGAAAAACTTGGAGCCACTCAATCATCTTACCGTAAGGGAGTGCTGCAGCTAACTTTAAAAACCAGAAAATAAATCCCAATATTTTGTATTGGATACATTTTGGATGTAGCAAAGCATTAAGTAACTTCAGTTCAAAGAGTAAAGAGTTTCATGAAAACAGCTACTGAACAACAAGAACAACCAGAATCTAAAATAAAACCATTCTGCATGAAAATCAACACTCTTTGTTGTCCTTTTACAGATGCACAAAACACACACAAAACAGAAGCCAAAATCTAAAAAAAGAAAAAAGCAAAACAAAACATGACGTGCCTAGGTCAGGGGTGTGTGTGCCTGTGACACACACGCAGACCCGATACAAAGAATATCTTATGTTTGATTTCCACCATGCTATTATTAAGATATAAATAGATTATACCTCAACAAGAGAGGGTGCAGCAATGTCATCAGAAAGCAGAACTGTGCTGTGAGAATAACAATTCCCGTGTTTGCTATTATTTAACTTATTACACTAAATACTTTCAAATATTTTAAGCTTTTATTAGAGTCACAGTATCATCTGTACTTGGTGATGTGTGCAAACTGTCAAAGTAACATGTTATTAGCAAAATGAACAAAGTGCAAAATATACTTTTCAGTTTATGAAAAATAAAACAGAAATGTTTGAGCTAATATATAGTTAACTACAGCAATGGAGTAAAAGTGCAGTTCCTTCAAATAATAATGTGATACTCAAAGAGAAACTGCTGCCACATCTGCTGCTGGAGTAGTTTTACACCTCTGTCCTGGTTTATCAACATCACAGATTAGCAGGAACAACAAAAGTACAAGTGAGCCATGAGTCCAGTGATATTACATCTGCATTATAATTTGCAGATCACAGTGGCTCTATAAAGTCAAAATGCTTGAAACAATGGTGTCGCATCACAACAACAAGAATAGCAGTGCATTTAATCATGAGGGGGGAAAAGCATCATGATAAATTAAGAGCATAATTGAAACTTGATTTCACACTGTCTCTGTAAGTTATAGACATAGGATGTGTGTTTGCATATAAGCTTTGACTGTTTGTAGCTCCAGTGAAAAACTTGCATTGATTATGGGTTTACACTAACTACAGCGGGACAGACAAGCATCCATGGCTAGTGCCATTATAGCCAAAACTTTGTTTGCTGTACTAAGCCTTTAGAAAACAGTAGTGAGGAATAAATACATCTGTATGTTAAACTGTACATAAATGTACATTAAATCTTCAAAAGGTGTTGAGGGATTTCTAAAATAATGCTGTGCAATATTTCATGTAGTGTGATGTAGAAAAGATCTCACCATGACTATTCATTCCTTACTCTACAGGTTTTTACAACTATGACAAGTAATCATGGACTCATATTAATTTAGTGAATAAAGAAATGCAAAACACGGAAAATATAAATAAAATTTACATTGCAAAAGAGAAAATGAAGGCTCAGTGACGCATCATAGGAAATCGTACTCATTCATTTATATTTAGAAATTAAAAAGCTGTTGCGTACCCTTTTTGTTTAAATGCACAATTGAACACAGGGTGTGGTAAAGTGCGTTAGCAGAATGATTTGACAAAAGAGGAGATGAATGTCTGAATGTTCATGCTGTAAAAATGTAAACACACCCAATCCTGAGCTCACCTGTTCAGTATATAAAGTGTGGGAGTGCTCCTGAGATTTAGTATCACAGTCCAAGGAAACTAATCTGCAGAACTGACCTGTTCATCACAATGAAGCTGACTGCTCTAATTGTCCTTTGGGCACTCTCCAGCACAGGTAACTGCTCTTTTCCTTATCATTCAGGATTTAATTTAAACATTTAAAGTCTAAATTTTACAATAAAAGAAAAATAAAACCTTAAAGTTTATTTTATATAGATATTAAATGTCCTTTTCCAAGAACATCCAAACAGTTTACAAGATTAGGTAACTACATGAGCATCACACCACAAACATAACTAAGTTTTCTCTCAAAGCATTATCAGGAAACCAAATATCTGTCAGCATATATGTAGAGAAAACCGATCAATGAGTGTGATACACCCAATTAAAAAGCAAACAAGCAAACAAAAAAAAAACCAAACCAAAAAAACCCAAGAGGCTCTGAGAAAGATATGCCATACATTTTGTTTTAGTTTATAAATTCTGTTTCTGAATCTGTTTGGCAAACTGATGTGGAAATCTTTTACTTTCGCCAAATCATTTCACTGAGTGGATAAGTTCTACTTCATGCTGAGCAAAACTGGGAAGTGGACATTTCTGTGAAAATGCTTCCTAGAAAGTAGGTAGTGGTTATTTTCCAATTCAAGCTACACTTATACTTTTCCAGCCAAAGGTTAATTATAATTTCTTTAGAATGATCATTATTTTAACTTCTAATTAGAGTTGATTGGGATAAAGTGATCGATAGAGGAAATTCTACTTCAGTCGTTAAACAAAGTGGAGGAAAGGCGTTACACTCAGTAACTATCCAGCAGGTAAATAAAAGAAAATAAGATTTAATGTATAGACTATGGAGCAGTTATCCTGCACAGGTCAAATTATTATGGTGAAGTATTCACAGGGTGATCTGCTAGCAGTGTGGTGTAATTTAGATGCAAAGACCCAGCAAGTTCACTTCAGTAATATACAGTGTTCTGCCAGGAGGAGCCCAAACTAACATCTCAAAGAAATGAGCAGACCAGGTAGGGTCGCTGAGGGAGCGAGTAATAACCTATTAACAAAAAAAGGTTTCAATTCAATTTGATTCAATTTTTTTATACAGCACCAAACCACAACGACAGTCATGTCAAGGCACTTTATATTGTAAGATCGACCCTACAATAATATAACACAGAAAACCTCAACAATCATATGACCCTATGAGCAAGCGCTTTGGCAACAGTGGGAAGGAAAAACTCGCTTTTAACAGGAAACATCCTCCAGCAGAACCATGCGGGATGAGAGGAGGAATTCAGGAAAAGACCCAAGGACCATGACAACATTGTTTGTGTGTGCACGCATTTTTTATTTGTTTGATTCAATTTTTTTTATAAATGATTCCCCTACCCAACCTTGAATATTTGTCAGGTAAATGTCAGGTTAGGAAAAGGAGGTACTTCTAAATGCACTCTGTGTGTTAAAACAAAAATGCCAAGGAGGAAAGACATAAGCCATATTATGTCTTACTGTTTCTGTCCATAAATCTGGCAAGGATTAAACCAAGTTCTATCATTCTGCATTAAGAAATATTATTCACAAAGTGAAAACATTTAAGACACTTTCCAGGAAATTCACTAATTGGAAAACAAGAGCAGTGTTGGTTCCTGGTGCATTATGACAGGTGTTATGTAACTACATTCTTTATGCTCATTGTAATATAAGTGTGCATAACGTGATACTAGTATCTCTTCATAGTGTCCTTAACTGGGAAGACAGCTCTTTTCTCAAGTTTGGAGTGAAGGAAAATCAGAACGTGTTCTTAGGTTCTACACTCAGATAAGCAAATATATGTAGATGCAAGATTGCTTTTAGAGGGGAGCTACAGGCAAGAGACACAGGAAAAAACTTGGAGCCACTCAATCATCTTACCGTAGGGGAGCTTTTCCCAAAATGAAGAGTGCTGCAGCTCACTTTAAAAACCAGAAAATAAATCCCAATACATTGTATTGGATACATCTTGGATATAGCAAAGCATTAAGTAGCTTCAGTTCAGAAGAAAAAACAAAACAAAACATGACGTTTTGCTGCAGCAGTATAAAGCATCTGTCTGAATAATTTCACTGAACAGATCGGTCACCTGGTTTATCAACATCACAGATTAGCAGGAACAACAAAAGTACAAATGAGCCATGAGTCTAGTGATATTACATCTGCATTATAATTTGCAGATCACAGTGGCTCTATAAAGGCAAAATGTTTGAAACAATGGTGTCGCATCACAACAACAAGAATAGCAACTGTTTGTGATTGGGAAAACAGGTTTAACCCAGAGATAACTGGCAGTTAAAGTCCACCTTAAGATTTCATATTGCGGTAGATTCTTTTCTCACACTAGGTGGTGCTACACATGCCATAAAAATTATAACATTTTAAATATAGTTTCACAAACTGTTAAATGTTGGAAGGTTTTCAGAGCAGGCCTCCATGGTGTAAATTACCCTTAATAGATTAACCTTAAATTAACTTTAATGTAGTGTTTCACGTCGACTTTATTAAAAATATTTATACACACACACATGTTAAAGAGATTAACTGCATTTTATCAATCTGTGTAACAGTGTAAAGAAATCAAAGAGATAACGATTCTTTAATTATGCCAGTATACTGGGGTATTTTAAAACCTTTCATTTTTCATTATAACTTCAATCCTTTTATTGTTTCTCTCCTGATTGCAGCTGGAGCCCTTGAGTGTCAAACCTGCACAGATCAGACGTGTTCAAGCACAGCACTACTTCCATGTTCTTCAGAGACCATGTGTGTTACAGCTACTATTTTAGGTAATCTTCTCTTCATATTATGAAATTTCCCCTTGTGGGACTAAAGGTATATCAAATCAAATATTATGTAATAAACTTCAGTAAATTTCAATGACTTTGAAATTATGTGTACTTTCCATCAACATTAATAAAATACACTTTGAATTTGCAGCTACTTCATCTGGAAATACGGCAACACAAATCTACAAGGCATGTGCATCTTCCTCCCTGTGTCCAGTTACGAGCTCTCAGATATTTTCAATTAACATGGGTGTTCAAAGTGCTCTTGCATCTGCCACGTGCTGCAACACAGATAACTGCAACTCACAAACTCTGGATGGTAAGTACAAATCTATAAGTGTTTTATTAAAGATGCAATAAGAAACAATATTCTGATATTTGCTGAAATGTTCTCAGTTCTGAAATGAAATGATGCTCTTTTCTTTTACAGCTCCTGCTCCTCAGTCAAGTAATGGCCGACTATGTAACATTTGTTCCACCCCTCTGTGCGACATTCCAATACAGTGTCAGGGAGTGGAGGACCAATGCTTTCAATCAATGAGTGAGTCTTCATCATATATACTTTAACAAAGATCATCTTTAAATTGGCTTTTATACCTAAAATAAATTCAAAACATATTCTTTTTTTTAAAAAATTAGTCAGTGGCAACATTATGAAGCATTTCATCAGTATGTGTAAGACATTTTATTTTGTACCTTAAATCTTTGAAGATGAAGGTCAGGATTTGATAATTAGTTCATGAAATTATATATATGTATTAGTTAACAAGTATTCCCCGCACGAAAATAGAACACCCAGTGTAGGTACACTATTCACTAAAAGGGAATCACAGTGGCTTCTGAAATTGTAACTACATGTTTTCATAAACGTGAAAGTCACTATAAAAATTGACTGAAAATCAGGCTCTGTTCTTCTCTCTGATTAAAAAATGTTTACCAGTGGCATTAGAAATGTTAAACAAACAACTACACCCTTTAGTGGTGTTCTCGGGTCACTGCAGTGAGATTTTGAGTTTCAGCAAACAGAACACAAACAGATTTTAGATTACTCTTTATGTGAAAGATATTGAAGATAGGTACAAAGCATTTCCCTAACCATTTGCAAACCAATAATGATGGTCAATGCCCACAACTCTACAGTTGATCTACAGTGTAGCTTCATGATTTTCTTTTGACTAAAAAATAATAAGAAGCTCTAAATAAAATGTAACAGAATATATTTAATAATAATTGCTGTGACAGGAGTGTTAGTGCATAAAAAAGGAAACCATTTTAATTATAATACTCTGAGTACATGTTTGGATTGTCACAGGCTACTACACAGGCATGTTTGTCTTCTTATACATTTTTTGGTTAGAATTCACATGTCAACATGAAAGATTCTGAACATCAAATTAACCTCATGCATTATAAGTGTTGCGCACAACAGTTAGAGAGCACAAAAAAGGCTAACTGTAAAACTGCTGTCTGAGTTTCAAGTTTTATTGTCATGTACATATAAACAGTGTAGCCACATTTACCTGTAGTGAAATTCTTTGGCTCGTGCTCCTCAGCTTTATATGAACATATATAAGTCTGCAGTTATATTTTAAAAGAAAATAACCACAACAACAGCAATAATAATAATAATGATAATAATAAAGATAACAAATAACAAAAAACTAAAGTATTAATATTAACAGAATTTGAGACAGTTGTTCAGAATTTACAGTTTCGTATTTAGAGTTGTGCAAAAAGTATGCAGTGAGGATATAAAGTGGCAGTGTGTAAAGTCTAGTAATTGTAGGGAGTGTGTAATGGTCAGATATCAGAATCTTTATTGTCATTGTCACAGGTACAATAAAATTAAAAATAGTTCCCAATCAATGCATCAACCCTAACAATATCAAAATATAAATAAAACAATAAAATTCAATAATAAAATAAATAGAATGCTTAAAGTACTAATAAGAAGTATCAACAAACATTCACATACATTCCCACATACATGCTTCAGTCAGCGCACAGATTAATACAAGAGTGGCGTGATGGACAGTTTTTTGTAGCAGTATTCAGACGTGTTATTGCAGTTGGATAAAAGCTGTTTGAGCCTATTAGTCCTTACACTGATTGCTCTGTACCGTCTGCCTGAGGGCAACAGTTCAAACAGGGAGTGGCCAGGATGTGAGGTAACTTTTATGATGTTTTGGGCTTTTTTAAGACAGCGGGTGTAAATCTTCCAGTGTGGGGAGAGGGCAGCCAGTGATCTTTTGGGTAGTGTTAATGATCCCTTGGAGTGCTTTCCTCTGAGCCACTGTGCAGCTAGTGTACCAGATGCATATGCAATAGGTTAGAACACTCTCAATGGTGGCTCTGTAGAAGGACACCAGCAATCTCTGTATGATGTTATTCCTCCTGAGAATTCTCTGGAAGTACAGTCTCTGTTGGGCCTTTCTCAGCAGCTCGGAGGTGTTCGCACTCCAGGAAAGGTTCTCCTCTATGTTGACTCCCAGGAAGCGGAAGCTTGCCACCCTTTCTACACAGTCCCTATTAATGAATAGTGGTTGGGTCTCTGCCTTTTTCCTTCTGAAGTCTATTATGAGTTCTTTGGTTTTTGAAGTGTTGAGGAGGAGGTTATTGGCCTTACACCATGACGACAGCTGGTGTAAGAATGTCAGCAGTTCAAAAGCCTGATGGCTTGTGGGTAAATACTATCCCTGTGTCTGCTAGTGCGGTTCTGAATGCTTCTGAACCATCTGCCGGACAGCAGGAGTGTGAAAAGGCTGGGGTGCTTGGGATCAGAGAGTATCCGCTGCGTCTTCCTCATGCAGGGCTATCTATTTAGATCCTGCAAAGCATGCAGCTCAGTCCTGGTGATGCGCTGTGCTGATCTCCCCACCCTCAGCAGAGCTTTGCGGTCGGGAGCGTTACATCTGCCATACCAGGTGGTGATGCAGCTGGTCAGAATACTTTCAATGGTGCATCAGTAGAGGTTTGTAAGTATTCTGGAGTTCATGCCAAATCTTCTCAGGCGCCGGAGGAAGAAGCGCTGCTGTCTTGCTGCTTTTGTGATCACACCAACATGGTGTGACCAACTCAGATCCTTGCAAATGTAGATGCCTAGGAATCTGAAGAAGCTGACTCTTTCCACCTCTGCTCCTTCGATGTGAATGGGCGTGTGCCTTCTTCTCTGTAGTCTCCTGTAATCCACAATGAGCTCCTTGTTTTTGCTGACATTAAGCAGGAGGTTGTTGTCATGGCACCATGATGTCAGGGCTCTCACCCCTGCCCTGTATGCTGTCTCATCTCCATCAGAAATGCAGCCAATGATGGTGGTGTCGTCTGCAAATTTGATGATGGTGTTGGAGCTGTGTGTTGGTGTACAGTCGTGGGTGAACAGGGTGTAAGCAGGGGGCTAAGCACGCATCCCTGGGAGGCATCTGTGCTGAGTGTGAGTGTGGATTAGGTGATGCTGCTGATCCGAACCACCTGAGGTCTGTCTGTCAGGAAGTCCAGGATCCAGCTGCACAGGGAGGAGCTGATGTTCAGGTCACGGAGTTTCATGATGAGTCTGGATGGTATGATGGTGTTGAAGGCAGAGCTATAGTCTATGAACAGCATCCGCACATATGTGTTTTTCTGGTCCAAATGCGAGAGGGCAGTGTGGAATGCAATTGCGTTGTCTGTAGATCTGTTTGGCCTGTAGGCAAACGGAGGGGGTCGAGTGAAGCAGGGAGTAAAGGTGTGATGTGAGCTTTAACTATGCGCTCAAAACACTCACACAATGGATGTGAGTGCTACTGGGTGATAGTTATTTAGGCAGCTCACATTAGTTTTTCTTGGGACAGGGATGCTGGTGGCCCTCTTAAAACATTTTGGGACAACAGACTGGAGCAGGGAAAAGTAAATGTGTGTCTGAACTGGTAAATATGACTTGGTGGAAAAATTAAATTGGGGGCTTTATTAAAGTAGAAGACAACAATAAATGTATCAGTTGTTTTACCATTTACCATGACTTATGACTTACCAAAAGGCACTAAACCAACATAATAATGAATATTACTGGTGTAAGATTCTTATTTTATCATATGTTATCCTATCCCTATAATCGAACTGTGTGAATCATTATACTACTGTAAGCCACACCCTACTCCATATTATAGAGAGTATAATTAGTATGTAGTTTTAATTTGCATTATACCTCTGGATTAAGAAATTGTGAAAATCATTAGATTTATTAGATATGTCTATATTATCCTATACTGTTGATTTACTGTGAATGATTTACACTGTTTCATTGCATGTCATACTGCTGAGTTAAGAAGAGAATATTGTGCGCAGAAGGCCTTGTTTTCTGATAGTGGAGGAGACAGACCACATTCCAAAGAAGTTCTACCCCCACCTTTCTCTATGTCAGAAAGACAGGGAGCCAAGGTCATAATACAGGCTCCCTGAGAGTTAGAGGGTATGTAAGTTTAGGCTTTTTGAGACTAGGTGGGGGTCAACAGAGGCTATAAAAGCTTTGGGTAACGCTCCACCATTTTGAGATTTGCTGTGCCCCTCTGCATGCATGTCTCCCCATCCGGATGGTTTGTGCTCATGTTGAATTGTATGGAATAAAACATTGTTGATTGAACATTTATACACCGAGTATTGTCCTTCCTTCAGCCCAAAGAATAAAAGAATTGGGAGGATTTAACACTGGATATCAGAAAAATTATTTTTAAGATATCTTAACTAATGCTTTAAATATGATATGTAATGACATCATGACAAACATTTTTCATCTGCAGTGACCGACAGCACCAGCACTTTCCCAGCTTACGGATGTGCATCTACAAACCTGTGTGCAGCTGCCTCAAGCTTGAAATCTCTACCTTTCATGAAGAGCATTGGTACGATAACAACAGGACCAACCTGTAATTCACCCTCGACCACTCCAGCACCAACCACAACCACCGCTGCTCCAACCACAACTACAGTGGCAACAACCACAACAACAACAGCTGCTCCAACCACAACAACAGTTGCTCCAACCACAACAACTGCTGCTCCAACCACAACAACTGCTGCTCCAACCACTACAACTGCAGCTCCAATAACAACCACAGCTGCTCCAACCACAACCACAGCTGCTCCGACCACAACAACTGCCGCTCCAACCACAACAACTGCTACTCCAATCACAACAACTGCCGCTCCAACCACAACAACAGCTGCTCCAACCACAACAACTGCGGCACCAACCACAACAACTGCCGCTCCAACAACAACAACTGCCACTGCAACCACAACCACAGCTGCTCCAACCACAACAACCACAGCTGCTCCCACAACAACCACAGCTGCTCCAACCACAACAACCACAGCTGCTCCAACCACAACAACCACAGCTGCTGCTCCAACCACAACAACAGCTGCTCCAACCACAACAACAGCTGCTCCAACCACAACAACTGCAGCACAAACCACAACAACTGCCGCTCCAACCACAACAACAGTTGATTCAACCACTATAACTGCGGCACCAACCACAACAACTGCGGCACCAACCACAACAACTGCCGCTCCAACAACAACAACAACAGCTGCTCCAACCACAACAACAGCTGCTCCAACCACAACAACTGCAGCACAAACCACAACAACTGCCGCTCCAACCACAACAACAGTTGATTCAACCACTATAACTGCGGCACCAACCACAACAACTGCCGCTCCAACAACAACAACAACAGCTGCTCCAACCACAACAACAGCCGCTCCAACCACAACAACTGCCGCTCCAACCATAACAACTGCAGCTCCAACCACAACAACAGCCGCTCCAACCACAACAACAGCCGCTCCAACCACAACAACTGCTTCTCCAACCACAACAACTGCCGCTCCAACCACAACAACTGCCGCTCCAACAACAACCACAGCTGCTCCAACCACAACAACCACAGCTGCTCCAACCACAACAACCACAGCTGCTGCTCCAACCACAACAACCACAGCTGCTGCTCCAACCACAACAACAGTTGCTCCAACAACTACAACTGCCGCTCCAACCACAACAACAACCGCTCCAACCACAACAACTGCCGCTCCAACCACAACAACAGTTGCTCCAACAACTACAACTGCCGCTCCAACCACAACAACAGCCGCTTCAACCACTATAACTGCTGCTCCAACAACAACCACAGCTGCTCCAACCACAACAATAGCTGCTCCAATCACAACAACCACAGCTGCTCCAACAACAACCACAGCTGCTCCAACCACAACAACAGCTGCTCCAACCACAACAACCACAGCTGCTGCTCCAACCACAACAACCACAGCTGCTCCAACCATAACAACCACAGCTGCTCCCACAACAACCACAGATGCTCCAACAACAACCACAGCTGCTCCAACCACAACAACCACAGCTGCTCCAACTGCTACAACTGCTGCTCCAACAACAACAACCACAGCTGCTACAACCACAACAACAGCTGCTCCAACCACAACAACTGCTGCTCCAACAACAACAACAGCTGCTCCAACCACAACAACAGCTGCTCCAACCACAACAACAGCTGCTCCAACCACAACAACAGCTGCTCCAACCACAACAACTGCCGCTCCAACCACAACAACAGATGCTCCAACCACAACAACTGCGGCACCAACCACAACAACTGCCGCTCCAACAACAACAACTGCTCCAACCACAACAACAGCTGCTCCAACCACAACAACCACAGCAGCTCCAACCACAACAACCACAGCTGCTCCAAGTACAACCACAGCCGCTCTAACAACAACAACAACAGTTGCTCCAACCACAACAACAGCCGCTCCAACCACAACAACAGCCGCTCCAACCACGACAATAGCCGCTCCAACCACAACAACAACAGCCGCTCCAACCACAACAACAGCCGCTCCAACCACAACAACTGCCGCTCCAACCACAACAACAGCCGCTCCGACCACAACAACAGCTGCTCCGACCACAACAACTGCTGCTCCAACCACTACAACTGCAGCTCCAATAACAACCACAGCTGCTCCAACCACAACCACAGCTGCTCCAACCACTACAACTGCCGCTCCAACCACAACAACTGCCGCTCCGACCACAACAACTGCCGCTCCGACCACAACAACAGTTGCTCCACCACCTACAACTGCCGCTCCAACCACAACAACTGCCGCTCCAACAACAACAACAGCTGCTCCGACCACAACAACTGCCGCTCCAACCACAACAACTGCCGCTCCAACCACAACAACAGTTGCTCCAACCACTACAACTGCAGCTCCGACCACAACAACTGCCGCTCCAACCACAACAACTGCTACTCCAATCACAACAACTGCCGCTCCAACCACAACAACAGCTGCTCCAACCACAACAACTGCGGCACCAACCACAACAACTGCCGCTCCAACAACAACAACTGCCACTGCAACCACAACCACAGCTGCTCCAACCACAACAACCACAGCTGCTCCCACAACAACCACAGCTGCTCCAACAACAACCACAGCTGCTCCAACCACAACAACCACAGCTGCTGCTCCAACCACAACAACAGCTGCTCCAACCACAACAACAGCTGCTCCAACCACAACAACTGCAGCACAAACCACAACAACTGCCGCTCCAACCACAACAACAGTTGATTCAACCACTATAACTGCGGCACCAACCACAACAACTGCGGCACCAACCACAACAACTGCCGCTCCAACAACAACAACAACAGCTGCTCCAACCACAACAACAGCTGCTCCAACCACAACAACTGCAGCACAAACCACAACAACTGCCGCTCCAACCACAACAACAGTTGATTCAACCACTATAACTGCGGCACCAACCACAACAACTGCCGCTCCAACAACAACAACAACAGCTGCTCCAACCACAACAACAGCCGCTCCAACCACAACAACTGCCGCTCCAACCATAACAACTGCAGCTCCAACCACAACAACAGCCGCTCCAACCACAACAACAGCCGCTCCAACCACAACAACTGCTTCTCCAACCACAACAACTGCCGCTCCAACCACAACAACTGCCGCTCCAACCACAACAACTGCCGCTCCAACAACAACCACAGCCGCTCCAACCACAACAACAGCCGCTCCAACCACGACAATAGCCGCTCCAACCACAACAACAACAGCCGCTCCAACCACAACAACAGCCGCTCCAACCACAACAACTGCCGCTCCAACCACAACAACAGCCGCTCCGACCACAACAACAGCTGCTCCGACCACAACAACTGCTGCTCCGACCACTACAACTGCAGCTCCAATAACAACCACAGCTGCTCCAACCACAACCACAGCTGCTCCAACCACTACAACTGCCGCTCCAACCACAACAACTGCCGCTCCGACCACAACAACTGCCGCTCCGACCACAACAACAGTTGCTCCACCACCTACAACTGCCGCTCCAACCACAACAACTGCCGCTCCAACAACAACAACAGCTGCTCCGACCACAACAACTGCCGCTCCAACCACAACAACTGCCGCTCCAACCACAACAACAGTTGCTCCAACCACTACAACTGCAGCTCCGACCACAACAACTGCCGCTCCAACCACAACAACTGCTACTCCAATCACAACAACTGCCGCTCCAACCACAACAACAGCTGCTCCAACCACAACAACTGCGGCACCAACCACAACAACTGCCGCTCCAACAACAACAACTGCCACTGCAACCACAACCACAGCTGCTCCAACCACAACAACCACAGCTGCTCCCACAACAACCACAGCTGCTCCAACAACAACCACAGCTGCTCCAACCACAACAACCACAGCTGCTGCTCCAACCACAACAACAGCTGCTCCAACCACAACAACAGCTGCTCCAACCACAACAACAGCCGCTCCAACCACGACAATAGCCGCTCCAACCACAACAACAACAGCCGCTCCAACCACAACAACAGCCGCTCCAACCACAACAACTGCCGCTCCAACCACAACAACAGCCGCTCCGACCACAACAACAGCTGCTCCGACCACAACAACTGCTGCTCCAACCACTACAACTGCAGCTCCAATAACAACCACAGCTGCTCCAACCACAACCACAGCTGCTCCAACCACTACAACTGCCGCTCCAACCACAACAACTGCCGCTCCGACCACAACAACTGCCGCTCCGACCACAACAACAGTTGCTCCACCACCTACAACTGCCGCTCCAACCACAACAACTGCCGCTCCAACAACAACAACAGCTGCTCCGACCACAACAACTGCCGCTCCAACCACAACAACTGCCGCTCCAACCACAACAACAGTTGCTCCAACCACTACAACTGCTGCTCCGACCACAACAACTGCCGCTCCAACCACAACAACTGCTACTCCAATCACAACAACTGCCGCTCCAACCACAACAACAGCTGCTCCAACCACAACAACTGCGGCACCAACCACAACAACTGCCGCTCCAACAACAACAACTGCCACTGCAACCACAACCACAGCTGCTCCAACAACAACAACCACAGCTGCTCCCACAACAACCACAGCTGCTCCAACAACAACCACAGCTGCTCCAACCACAACAACCACAGCTGCTGCTCCAACCACAACAACAGCTGCTCCAACCACAACAACAGCTGCTCCAACCACAACAACTGCAGCACAAACCACAACAACTGCCGCTCCAACCACAACAACAGTTGATTCAACCACTATAACTGCGGCACCAACCACAACAACTGCGGCACCAACCACAACAACTGCCGCTCCAACAACAACAACAACAGCTGCTCCAACCACAACAACAGCTGCTCCAACCACAACAACTGCAGCACAAACCACAACAACTGCCGCTCCAACCACAACAACAGTTGATTCAACCACTATAACTGCGGCACCAACCACAACAACTGCCGCTCCAACAACAACAACAACAGCTGCTCCAACCACAACAACAGCCGCTCCAACCACAACAACTGCCGCTCCAACCATAACAACTGCAGCTCCAACCACAACAACAGCCGCTCCAACCACAACAACAGCCGCTCCAACCACAACAACTGCTTCTCCAACCACAACAACTGCCGCTCCAACCACAACAACTGCCGCTCCAACCACAACAACTGCCGCTCCAACAACAACCACAGCCGCTCCAACCACAACAACAGCCGCTCCAACCACGACAATAGCCGCTCCAACCACAACAACAACAGCCGCTCCAACCACAACAACAGCCGCTCCAACCACAACAACTGCCGCTCCAACCACAACAACAGCCGCTCCGACCACAACAACAGCTGCTCCGACCACAACAACTGCTGCTCCGACCACTACAACTGCAGCTCCAATAACAACCACAGCTGCTCCAACCACAACCACAGCTGCTCCAACCACTACAACTGCCGCTCCAACCACAACAACTGCCGCTCCGACCACAACAACTGCCGCTCCGACCACAACAACAGTTGCTCCACCACCTACAACTGCCGCTCCAACCACAACAACTGCCGCTCCAACAACAACAACAGCTGCTCCGACCACAACAACTGCCGCTCCAACCACAACAACTGCCGCTCCAACCACAACAACAGTTGCTCCAACCACTACAACTGCAGCTCCGACCACAACAACTGCCGCTCCAACCACAACAACTGCTACTCCAATCACAACAACTGCCGCTCCAACCACAACAACAGCTGCTCCAACCACAACAACTGCGGCACCAACCACAACAACTGCCGCTCCAACAACAACAACTGCCACTGCAACCACAACCACAGCTGCTCCAACCACAACAACCACAGCTGCTCCCACAACAACCACAGCTGCTCCAACAACAACCACAGCTGCTCCAACCACAACAACCACAGCTGCTGCTCCAACCACAACAACAGCTGCTCCAACCACAACAACAGCTGCTCCAACCACAACAACTGCAGCACAAACCACAACAACTGCCGCTCCAACCACAACAACAGTTGATTCAACCACTATAACTGCGGCACCAACCACAACAACTGCGGCACCAACCACAACAACTGCCGCTCCAACAACAACAACAACAGCTGCTCCAACCACAACAACAGCTGCTCCAACCACAACAACTGCAGCACAAACCACAACAACTGCCGCTCCAACCACAACAACAGTTGATTCAACCACTATAACTGCGGCACCAACCACAACAACTGCCGCTCCAACAACAACAACAACAGCTGCTCCAACCACAACAACAGCCGCTCCAACCACAACAACTGCCGCTCCAACCATAACAACTGCAGCTCCAACCACAACAACAGCCGCTCCAACCACAACAACAGCCGCTCCAACCACAACAACTGCTTCTCCAACCACAACAACTGCCGCTCCAACCACAACAACTGCCGCTCCAACCACAACAACTGCCGCTCCAACAACAACCACAGCTGCTCCAACCACAACAACCACAGCTGCTCCAACCACAACAACCACAGCTGCTCCAACCACAACAACCACAGCTGCTGCTCCAACCACAACAACAGTTGCTCCAACAACTACAACTGCCGCTCCAACCACAACAACAACCGCTCCAACCACAACAACTGCCGCTCCAACCACAACAACAGTTGCTCCAACAACTACAACTGCCGCTCCAACCACAACAACAGCCGCTTCAACCACTATAACTGCTTCTCCAACAACAACCACAGCTGCTCCAACCACAACAATAGCTGCTCCAATCACAACAACCACAGCTGCTCCAACAACAACCACAGCTGCTCCAACCACAACAACCACAGCTGCTGCTCCAACCACAACAACCACAGCTGCTCCAACCATAACAACCACAGCTGCTCCCACAACAACCACAGATGCTCCAACAACAACCACAGCTGCTCCAACCACAACAACCACAGCTGCTCCAACTGCTCCAACTGCTGCTCCAACAACAACAACCACAGCTGCTACAACCACAAAAACAGCTGCTCCAACCACAACAACTGCTGCTCCAACAACAACAACAGCTGCTCCAACCACAACAACAGCTGCTCCAACCACAACAACAGCTGCTCCAACCACAACAACAGCTGCTCCAACCACAACAACTGCTGCTCCAACCACAACAACAGCTGCTCCAACCACAACAACAGCTGCTCCAACCACAACAACTGCTGCTCCAACCACAACAACAGCTGCTCCAACCACAACAACAGCTGCTCCAACCACAACAACTGCCGCTCCAACCACAACAACAGATGCTCCAACCACAACAACTGCGGCACCAACCACAACAACTGCCGCTCCAACAACAACAACTGCTCCAACCACAACAACAGCTGCTCCAACCACAACAACCACAGCAGCTCCAACCACAACAACCACAGCTGCTCCAAGTACAACCACAGCCGCTCTAACAACAACAACAACAGTTGCTCCAACCACAACAACAGCCGCTCCAACCACAACAACAGCCGCTCCAACCACGACAACAGCCGCTCCAACCACAACAACAACAGCCGCTCCAACCACAACAACAGCCGCTCCAACCACAACAACTGCCGCTCCAACCACAACAACAGCCGCTCCGACCACAACAACAGCTGCTCCGACCACAACCACTGCGGCACCAACCACAACAACTGCTGCTACAACAACAACAACAGTTGCTCCAACCACAACATCTGCTGCTCCAACAACAACAACTGCTGCTCCAACCACAACAACAGTTGCTCCAACAACAACAACAGCCGCTCCAACCACAACAACAGCCGCTCCAACCACAACAACTGCGGCAACAACCACAACAACAGCTGATACAACAACAACAACTGCTGCTCCAACCACAACAACTGCTGCTCCAACAACTACAACTGCTCCAACCACAACAACAGCCGCTCCAACCACAACAACTGCGGCAACAACCACAACAACAGCAGATCCAACCACAACAACTGCCGCTCCAACCACAACAACCACAGCTGCTCCAACCACAACAACAGCTGCTCCAACCACAACAACAGCTGCTCCAACCACAACAACAGCTGCTCCAACCACAACCACGGCTGCTCCAACCACAACAACAGCCGCTCCAACCACAACAACAGCCGCTCCAACCACAACAACAGCTGCTCCAACCACAACAACAGCCGCTCCAACGAAAACAACTGCCGCTCCAACGACAACAACTGCTGCTCCAACAACAACAACTGCTCCAACCACAACAACAGCTGCTCCAACCACAACAACCACAACAGCTCCAACCACAACAACCACAGCTGCTCCAAGTACAACCACAGCCGCTCTAACAACAACAACAACAGTTGCTCCAACCACAACAACAGCCGCTCCAACCACAACAACTGCCGCTCCAACCACAACAACAGCTGCTCCAACCACAACAACTGCGGCACCAACCACAACAACTGCCGCTCCAACAACAACAACTGCCACTCCAACCACAACAACCACAGCTGCTCCAACCATAACAACCACAGCTGCTCCCACAACAACCACAGATGCTCCAACAACAACCACAGCTGCTCCAACCACAACAACCACAGCTGCTGCTCCAACCACAACAACAGCTGCTCCAACCACAACAACAGCTGCTCCAACCACAACAACCACAGCTGCTGCTCCAACCACAACAACAGCTGCTCCAACCACAACAACAGCTGCTCCAACCACAACAACTGCCGCTCCAACCACAACAACAGATGCTCCAACCACAACAACTGCGGCACCAACCACAACAACTGCCGCTCCAACAACAACAACTGCTCCAACCACAACAACCACAGCAGCTCCAACCACAACAACCACGGCTGCTCCAACCACAACAACAGCCGCTCCAACCACAACAACAGCCGCTCCAACCACAACAACAGCTGCTCCAACCACAACAACAGCCGCTCCAACCAAAACAACTGCCGCTCCAACGACAACAACTGCTGCTCCAACAACAACAACTGCTCCAACCACAACAACAGCTGCTCCAACCACAACAACCACAGCAGCTCCAACCACAACAACCACAGTTGCTCCAACCACAACAACAGCCGCTCCAACCACAACAACTGCCGCTCCAACCACAACAACAGCTGCTCCAACCACAACAACTGCGGCACCAACCACAACAACTGCCGCTCCAACAACAACAACTGCCACTCCAACCACAACAACCACAGCTGCTCCAACCATAACAACCACAGCTGCTCCCACAACAACCACAGATGCTCCAACAACAACCACAGCTGCTCCAACCACAACAACCACAGCTGCTGCTCCAACCACAACAACAGCTGCTCCAACCACAACAACAGCTGCTCCAACCACAACAACCACAGCTGCTGCTCCAACCACAACAACAGCTGCTCCAACCACAACAACAGCTGCTCCAACCACAACAACTGCCGCTCCAACCACAACAACAGATGCTCCAACCACAACAACTGCGGCACCAACCACAACAACTGCCGCTCCAACAACAACAACTGCTCCAACCACAACAACCACAGCAGCTCCAACCACAACAACCACAGCTGCTCCAAGTACAACCACAGCCGCTCTAACAACAACAACAACAGTTGCTCCAACCACAACAACAGCCGCTCCAACCACAACAACAGCCGCTCCAACCACGACAACAGCCGCTCCAACCACAACAACAACAGCCGCTCCAACCACAACAACAGCCGCTCCAACCACAACAACTGCCGCTCCAACCACAACAACTGCCGCTCCAACCACAACAACAGCCGCTCCGACCACAACAACAGCTGCTCCGACCACAACCACTGCGGCACCAACCACAACAACCGCTGCTACAACAACAACAACAGTTGCTCCAACCACAACATCTGCTGCTCCAACAACAACAACTGCTGCTCCAACCACAACAACAGTTGCTCCAACCACAACAACTGCTGCTCCAACAACAACAACAGCCGCTCCAACCACAACAACTGCGGCAACAACCACAACAACAACTGATACAACAACAACAACTGCTGCTCCAACAACAACAACAGTTGCTCCAACCACAACAACTGCTGCTCCAACAACAACAACTGCTCCAACCACAACAACAGCCGCTCCAACCACAACAACTGCGGCAACAACCACAACAACAGCAGATCCAACCACAACAACTGCCGCTCCAACCACAACAACCGCAGCTGCTCCAACCACAACAACAGCTGCTCCAACCACAACAACAGCTGCTCCAACCACAACAACTGCCGCTCCAACCACAACAACAGTTGCTCCAACCACAACAACTGCTGCTCCAACAACAACAACAGCCGCTCCAACCACAACAACTGCGGCAACAACTACAACAACAGCTGATACAACAACAACAACTGCTGCTCCAACAACAACAACTGCTGCTCCAACAACAACAACAGTTGCTCCAACCACAACAACTGCTGCTCCAACAACAACAACTGCTCCAACCACAACAACAGCCGCTCCAACCACAACAACTGCGGCAACAACCACAACAACAGCAGATCCAACCACAACAACTGCCGCTCCAACCACAACAACCGCAGCTGCTCCAACCACAACAACAGCTGCTCCAACCACAACAACAGCTGCTCCAACCACAACAACTGCCGCTCCAACCACAACAACAGCTGCTCCAACCACAACAACAGCTGCTCCAACCATGGCAACCACAGCTGCTCCAACCACAACAACAGCCGCTCCAACCACAACAACAGCCGCTCCAACCACAACAACAGCCGCTCCAACCAAAACAACTGCCGCTCCAACGACAACAACTGCTGCTCCAACAACAACAACTGCTCCAACCACAACAACAGCTGCTCCAACCACAACAACCACAGCAGCTCCAACCACAACAACCACAGCTGCTCCAAGTACAACCACAGCCGCTCTAACAACAACAACAACAACAGTTGCTCCAACCACAACAACAGCCGCTCCAACCACAACAACAGCCGCTCCAACCACAACAACTGCCGCTCCAACCACAACAACTGCTGCTCCAACAACAACAACTGCTCCAACCACAACAACAGCTGCTCCAACCACAACAACCACAGCAGCTCCAACCACAACAACCACAGCTGCTCCAAGTACAACCACAGCCGCTCTAACAACAACAACAACAGTTGCTCCAACCACAACAACAGCCGCTCCAACCACAACAACAGCCGCTCCAACCACAACAACCACAGCTGCTCCAACCACAACAACCACAGCTGCTCCAACCACAACAACAGCCGCTCCAACCACAACAACTGCCGCTCCAACCACAACAACAGCTGCTCCGACCACAACCACTGCGGCACCAACCACAACAACCGCTGCTACAACAACAACAACAGTTGCTCCAACCACAACATCTGCTGCTCCAACAACAACAACTGCTGCTCCAACCACAACAACAGTTGCTCCAACCACAACAACTGCTGCTCCAACAACAACAACCGCTCCAACCACAACAACAGCCGCTCCAACCACAACAACAGCCACTCCAACCACAACAACAGCCGCTCCAACCACAACAACTGCGGCAACAACCACAACAACAGCAGATCCAACCACAACAACTGCCGCTCCAACCACAACAACAGCTGCTCCAACCACAACAACTGCCGCTCCAACCACAACAACTGCCGCTCCAACCACAACAACTTCCGCTCCAACCACAACAACTGCCGCTCCAACCACAACAACAGCTGCTCCAACCACAACAACAGCTGCTCCAACCACAACAACCACAGCTGCTGCTCCAACCACAACAACTGCCGCTCCAACCACAACAACTGCCGCTCCAACCACAACAACTGCGGCACCAACCACAACAACTGCCGCTCCAACAACAACAACTGCCACTCCAACCACAACAACCACAGCTGCTCCAACCACAACAACCACAGCTGCTCCAACCCCAACAACTGCCGCTCCAACCACAACAACAGCTGCTCCAACCACAACAACAGCTGCTCCGACCACAACCACTGCGGCAACAACCACAACAACAGCCGCTCCAACCACAACAACTGCGGCAACAACCACAACAACAGCAGATCCAACCACAACAACCACAGCTTCTCCAAGTACAACCACAGCCGCTCTAACAACAACAGTTGCTCCAACCACAACAACAGCCGCTCCAACCACAACAACTGCCGCTCCAACCACAACAACAGCCGCTCCAACCACAACAACTGCCGCTCCAACCACAACAACCACAGCTGCTCCAACCACAACAACAGCTGCTCCAACCACAACAACTGCTGCTCCAACCACAACAGCTGCTGCTCCAACCACAACAACTGCCGCTCCAACCACAACAACTGCCGCTCCAACCACAACAACTGCCGCTCCAACCACAACAACTGCCGCTCAAACCACAACAACTGCCGCTCCAACCACAACAACTGCCGCTCCAACAACAACAACTGCCACTCCAACCACAACAACCACAGCTGCTCCAACCACAACAACCACAGCTGCTCCAACCACAACAACCACAGCTGCTCCCACAACAACCACAGCTGCTCCAACAACAACGACAGTTGCTCCAACCACAACAACTGCTGCTACAACAACAACAACAACTGCTGCTCCAACCACAACCACAGCTGCTCCAACCACAACCACTGCCGCTCCAACCACAACAACTGCCGCTCCAACCACAACAACTGCCGCTCCAACCACAACAACAGCTGCTCCAACCACAACAACAGCTGCTCCAACCACGGCAACCACAGCTGCTCCAACCACAACCACGGCTGCTCCAACCACAACCACGGCTGCTCCAACAACAACCACAGCTGCTCCAACCACAACAACTGCTGCTCCAACAACAACAACTGCGACAACAACCACAACAACAGCTGCTACAACAACAACTGCTGCTCCAACCACAACCACAGCTGCTCCAACAACAACAACAGCTGCTCCAACCACAACAACTGCTGCTCCAACAACAACAACTGCAGCTTCAACCACAACAACAGTTGCTCCAACAACTACAACAGTTGCTCCAACCACAACAACAGCTGCTCCAACAACAACTGCAGCTTCAACCACAACAACAGTTGCTCCAACAACTACAACTGCCGCACCAACCACAACAACAACCGCTCCAACCACAACAACTGCCGCTCCAACCACAACAACTGCCGCTCCAACCACAACAACAGTTGCTCCAACAACTACAACAGTTGCTCCAACAACTACAACTGCCGCTCCAACCACAACAACAACCGCTTCAACCACTATAACTGCTGCTCCAACAACAACCACAGCTGCTCCAACCACAACAATAGCTGCTCCAATCACAACAACCACAGCTGCTCCAACAACAACCACAGCTGCTCCAACCACAACAACAGCTGCTTCAACCACAACAACTGCTGCGCCAACCACAACAACTGCGGCGCCAACAGCAACAACAGTTGCTCCAACCACTACAACAACAGCTGCTCCAACAACAACCACAGCTGCTCCAACCACAACAACAGCTGCTCCAACCACAACAACAGCTGCTCCAACCACAACAGCTTCTCCAACAACAACAACACCTGCTCCAACCACAACAACAGCTGCTCCAACCACAACAACAGCTGCTCCAACAACAACAACAGCTGCTCCAAGCACAACAACAGCCGTTCCAACCACAACAACTGCTGCTCCAATAACAACCACAGCTGCTCCAACCACAACAACTGCTGCTCCAACCACAACAACAGCTGCTCCAACCACAACAACAGCAGCTGCTCCAACCACAACAACTGCTGCTCCAACCACTACAACTGCTGCTCCAACAACAACCACAGCTGCTCCAACCACAACAACTGCGGCACCAACCACAACCACAGCTGCTCCAACAACTACAACTGCTGCTCCAACAACAACAACAGCTGCTCCAACCACAACAACAGCAGCTGCTCCAACAAAAACAACAGTTGCTCCAACCACTAAAACTGCTGCTCCAACAACAACCACAGCTGCTCCAACTACAACAACTGCGGCACCAACCACAACAACAGCAGCTCCAACAACTACAACTGCTGCTCCAACCACAAGAACAGCTGCTCCAACAACAACAACAGCTGCTCCAACCACAACAGCTGCTCCAACCACAACAACAGCAGCTGCTCCAACCAAAACAACAGTTGCTCCAACCACTACAACTGCTGCTCCGACAACAACCACAGCTGCTCCAACTACAACAACTGCGGCACCAACCACAACAACAGCTGCTCCAACAACAACAACTGCTGCTCCAAGCACAACAACAGCCGTTCCAACCACAACAACTGCTGCTCCAATAACAACCACAGCTGCTCCAAACACAACAACTGCTGCTGCAACCACAACAACAGCTGCTCCAACCACAACAACTGCTGCTCCAACAACAACAGCCGCTCCAACCACAACAACTGCTGCTCCAACAACAACAGCCGCTCCAACCACAACAACAGCTGCTCCAACCACAACAACAGCTGCTCCAACCACAACACCAGCCGCTCCAACCACAACAACAGCTGCTCCAACCACATCAGCAGCTGTTCTAACAACTACAACGGCTGCTCCAACCACAACAGCAGCTGCTCCAACCACTACAACTGCTGCTCCAACAACAACCACAGCTGCTCCAACCACAACAACTGCGGCACCAACCACTACAACTGCTGCTCCAACCACTAAAACTGCTGCTCCAACCACTACAACTGCTGCTCCAACCACAACAACAGTTGCCCCAACCACTACAACTGCTGCTCCAACAACAACCACAGCTGCTCCAACCACAACAACTGCTGCTCCAACAACAACAACCACAGCTCCAACCACAACAACTGTGGCACCAACCACAACAACTGCGGCACCAACCACAACAACTGCGGCACCAACCACAACAACAGCCGCTCCAACCACAACAACTGCCGCTCCAACCACAACAACAGCAGCTGCTCAAGCCACAACAACAGCAGCTGCTCAAGCCACAACAACAGCCGCTCCTACAACAACAGCAGCCGCTCCAACCACAACAACAGCAGCCGCTCCAATTACAACAACTGCAGCCGCTCCAACCACAACAACTGTGGCACCAACCACAACAACAACCACTCCAATCACAACTACAGTGGCAACAACAACAACATCAGCGGCTTCTCCAACCACAACAGCATTTTCTCCATCCACAACAACAGCTGCTCCAACCACAACAACTGTGACACCAACCACAACAACAGTTGCTACAACAACTATACCTGCTGCTCAAACAGCAACCGTTCCAACCACAACAACTGCTGCTACCACAACATCAGCTGCTGCTCCTACAACAGCTACCCCAACCACAACAACAGCTGCTACAACCACAACAACTGTGGCACCAACCACAACAACAGCTGCTCCAATCACAACTACAGTGGCAACAACAACAACAGCTGCTACAACAACAACAACAACACCAGTTGCTCCAACCATAACAGTTGCTACAACAAAAACAACAACAACAGTTGCTCCAACCATAACAACTGCTGCTCCAACAACAACCACAGCAGCTCCAGCAACAACAGCTACTCCAACCATGACAACAGCTGCTCCAATCACAACTACAGTGGCAACAACAACAACAACAGCTGCTCCAACCACTACAACTGCTGCTCCAACAACAACAACAACAACAGTTGCTCCAACCACAAAGACTGCTGCTCCAACAACAATAACTGCAGCTCCACCACCACCAACAGCTGCTCCAACCATGACAACAGCTGCAACAACAACCACTAAAATGCCTTCAACAGCTATAACATCCACGACGACAACAAGTCACGCATCCTCTGTCAGAATGAATGTAATCCCTCTATTAGTGGCACTCTTTGTCTTTACCATCTATTAAATGGTAAATCATGGATGGAAACCCCATAAAAACACTAAAACTGTGAAAGGATGATTTTTTTGTTTTATCTTACTGTTTACTTCTTCTTTTCCTGTTTAGTTGGGATTTAAGTTTCATTCACTTCAGATGTAAGTAAAAGGTTAAACCTGCTGGGTAAACCTTAGCATGGATAACTATTTAACAAACAATTACCCTTGTGACTTATAAAGTGTAATATCTATTTAATATTTACCCACAAATATATTTATCTATTTATTAAACTCATTATACAAATGTCTTGAAAAAATGTAATAGTGCAATAATAGGAACAGAAATATACATACAGAAATAGACAACCAAACTAGTTACTTGGGATTTTTGTTATATGTGATTCACTGACAGCATTTCTAAAACTAGTCACTGTAATTACACCAAAAAAAAGCCAAAGGATTACAACTATGACCATGATAAAGTTTTCAACAGACATTATGATGGGATTAGTTTTTTTGCTTTGAAAATATCCCATTGATGGCAAGGGGAATAAAGAAAGCTATGGCAGTATATTTGTTTTGTATAATGTTATGATTGTCACGACTGTCACTTATTTTCTTGAATTTTCTCAATCATATTGATGGTAACACATGGCCCCACTTTTAACATTTATAAAATTACAGAATATATTAACCATATGTTATTTAAGATGAGATACTCTGGTTTCCCCTAAATGTAGACTTTTACTCTCTTCACCCTAATAAAACTATTAATGCAACCAATTGTTTTTCTACATGAATTACCGTACCTATAAGATATTTCAAAGTTTCTTTAATGAAGTGATATATTTCACACTATTCAACAATATTTCATTATTAAGAAAGTTAATGTTTTTTTGCTGGCTTTTCTAACTACCAGTACATTTCCCTAATAGATATACATATTTTGATAATTGAAAAGGAAGGGGGATGTGTTGAATTATATATTCTTTTTAAACGAATATAATCTCTGTTTCTAGTTATCAGGTTTCAGTTATGTTGTCCTCAGATCTTTAGTGGTTCTAACAGGCACTAACTATTTGTTTCTTTTTATAAAGTCGAAAGGGCTTGGAGTGGTTGATAAGATTGGAAATAAGCTTCCTAAATGCTTATCGATCACATAGTAGTATATCATGTCACAAGAACCAAAATTAATTGTTGTAATGGAAGTAATAACTAATATGAATTTAGGCAGGTTTGCAACCAAGCAGAAAAGTCTTTCAACATCCCAGATAAATAAATATGAAATCACCACACTTGGAGAATGTTCATTTAGCTTTTTTTACTTCAGAATTTGAATGGCTTCCCCCTTTTTAAAATTAAGTACATAAAACTTTATGTAATGTTACGATATAAATATATATTTTTAATGCTTATTTTCTGATTATATTGCCTTTTGTACTTTGTAATAGAGGCATAAGAAGCAACTAGGTCAGAGGGTGACAGGTCGATCTGGCAACAGACTTTAGAAAGGGGAAGTAAAGAAAGGGGAAGTTTAGTGCAGAGCTGCACAGGAAACCAGACACAAGCTGCAGAAAATTCAGACCTGAGCATGTGTGTTCTGTCTCCATTTCCAGAAATGTAAAAAATAAAGATTTTTTTGAGCTTTACCACTCTGAGTTCAGTCTTTCTCTTTCGCCAAAAGAATTCAAAAGAACGTGATTTAATAGTAATCATTTGATAATTTAAACATTATGGAAACCAAAAAGGAGACTCCGCTGGAGAGAGGTCAGCAGCTGATGGATGTATGGCTTCGACAAAGAAAAGGTCATTAGCAATAGGCCACAAAGGAGGTGGAACTCTTCTGAATCTGGAGAAGGAAAATTCAGTGATGCAAGCTCTGACAAAGTGTCTGGTGACTTAGGGGCAGACTCCCTAAAACATTCATAGAACATACAATTTAATGTTAGTAGCTCTTGAAAGGTGTGAGGAACCTAAAAACACAGAAAAAAAAATACAAAATACAATCCTGTCTTTGTGTTTGAAAGGCAAGCACAATCATAGCCCCTCTCATTTGCTGTCATGTTATTAACTGTTATTTTTAACTGCAATTTTTGTTTTATGTTATTTTAAACCAGTAGTTTTGTAAATGAATCACATTTTTTAAATAAAGCTTATCATGGTGAAGGGGTTTGTGTGTCCCAGGGATCACAGGGGCTATGTTGGCAGGGGGCTTTTGCCCCCTTGGTAGGGTCTCCCATGGCAAATTGGCCCTGGGTAAGGGACCAGACAAAGAGCGATTCAGAAAACCCCTATGAGAAGACCATTGAGGGGACCGTTCACCCAATGGCATGTCCAGCGTGCTGGCCTGGGGGGTGCACAGGCCACCCCCCCAACCAGACTGGCCACCCCAGGTGCCACCCCGAAGCTAAAACAATAAAATTCAATTAAATATCAAATGTACGATTACGTTTTCGTAGTGAAGCTCAGATATCCGAGTGTAAGTGAATGCAGCATCGGCAAAGGAAGGAGAAAGACGGCACCACAGAAAGCTATTTTCCAGCGAAAGAATATGGAGAATAAATGTCCTGGTAAGTAATATTAAGTTTGTTGAGTTTAGTAAACTTCGGTGAAATTAGAATACCAAGGAAAAAATAACACTTAAAGAATTATTGCAACCGCCGAATATTTCAGTAGGCTACTGGGGGGAGCTAGCATAAGAGTTATTAGTTATAAGATATAATCCAAGTCGTAACATTGCTGTGTGGAGCTGCAGATTTGGTTGCAGGTTAATACTGGCAGTGTCGCCATGCCAGCTGACTGCATTTCATCATCAGCCAGTGTTGTTCTTTATACATCAATATTACCAAAGTTTGTGCCATGTTCAATGTAGGGATGTGCAGTTCTGGTCCTCCTGGTTTCAGATGTTTCCATACTTCAACACAGCTGATTTAAAGAATCATTTACAGACTTGTGCACAACTAGGTGTTTGGGGATTATTTGGTGACAGGTGACAGATCAGTGGAGGCACGGGGTCTGTTGGCACAAATTGACCTCACATTTATTGGCAATTTATCCACATTTAGAAAAATTCTAGGGGAAATTAAGTTGCTTTCTGATGTACTTCAGTCTCCATCTCTTGATCTAGCAAAGGCTGTAGACCTAATTCATGCACTTCAAGACACCTTGGACCAATATAGAAGTGAATCCTGTTTTGATGAGCTGTGGCAAGACGCAATGGATATTGCAGAACAGTGTACTGTTGCCTCTGAGACAGTTAAGAGAAGGATGCAGAGAGAGAGCCTCAGGCTAAAGGGTTATTTTGTAGATTCTCCAATCGGGCAACACAGGTGTAAGGAGGATGACAAGGACAAGTTTAAGAGGGAAGTATTTTACCCCATTCTTAACCATGTACATGCAGAGATGGAGAAGCGCTTCAACAAGACCAATTGTGATATTATGCGGGGTATACAGGCACTAAACCCCAAGAGTAAGAGCTTTTTGTCAGAGGAAATAGTTGTAAGCTTGGCTGGTCTGTATGACTGTGATATTGAAGACCTCAAACATGAGCTGTATCAAGCTAGAAAGGTTGTTCAAAGGAGAGCAGGGTGTGGGAATGAACTCTCCAGTATTTTGGGGTTTACTACCTTCCTAGAGCCTTACAAAGAGGTGTTTCATCAGCTTTTTCATTTATGTCGAATAGCTTTAGCTTTACCTGTCAGCAGTGCTACTTGTGAACGTAGCTTTTCAGTGCTAAAGCTTAGAAAAAATCATCTACGAACAACTATGACTGATGAGAGGCTTAGCAATATTGGAGTTTTGAGTATTGAGAGGAAAAGGGCAAGATCATTAAGCCTGGATGACTTTGTAACACGTTTTGCCACCCGTCACCGTAACAGGCGGATCTACCTATTCTAAGTCATTGATAATATTTAATGAAGCATAGAGTAGGTACTTGAGTAAATGTTCTCTTTCAAAACACAAATATTTTGCAACTACAAGTGCTGCTGTTCACAAATGTTTTTGTACTTCTTGTCTTCTTAACATGTAACAGAGTCTTATTAAAAGTTCAGTATATTTTAATAAGTTTAAATAAGTTTTGCATTGCATTGGCTAATTTGCCAATTGTATGTTAAAAATGTTTGTAGTTTAATGTTCAAAAATGTTTTAGCCCAAAACATATGTGCACTATATGTCAGTAAAAATACTTGTCCTTGAATGCTGAATAAACTGACAAAGCACTGATTGTATCTCTTGTACTTTATCAACACAGTATCTAAACACTTTTCACTGTAGTGGTGAAAATCTCATTCTAATAAAAGTTAAAAGCGCAACCAGTTATTAGGTTTATAGGATTATTGAATTATGGTTAACGGTTGGTAGAATTTTTGTTTAACATTATCTGCCAATTACATCTGCCACCCTTCTCCAAATCTGTGCCCCTACCTGGCCACCCCAAAAAAGATTTTCTAGACACGCCACTGCGTTCACCCTACCCAGGATATGGTTTCAACACTACTTCTTAGCCAACAGGCTGTTAAAATTCAATATTAAATTTTAACAGCGTTCGACTGCCATGATAAAACAAAATCCATAAATCCATAAATAACAAAGTCAAATAATGCCATATTTTATACAACAATCAATAAACCAATAACCAAACAAATCATAACATATTATAGTCATCTTATAATGAATTTCATTCAAAATACTATTATACAAAAACATTCTCATGGGTCCCATCAAAGCTAATAAACATTATCCAAAATTAATCAATTAACACATTTAATCACAGGTGTTGCGCAACAAGTTCAATAATCTAAAGGGAGTTCAACTCAATTCAAAAGTCTCATAGGCCGTTTTGGCATTTAATCAGAAAAGTAACAAAAAACATCCAAAACGGACAAAACTACAAAAATAAAATCACTCGCTCAACTCTTGATACGTTAATTCAACATTCGGCCATAGTGAAATAAACAAAAACAACAATATTCAATAAATCAAACCAGTAATTGCACTTACTGTCACTAGCCTAGCATTAGCTTACCGGCGTTTTAGAATGCGCGACCGCGGCTCCGTATTTTCATTAATTGTGACAAAACAAAACAAACAAATAACTCACCGTTGAGTCGATTGAGAGAGGGTGTAAAGGTGAATGAATCGGCCGGGTTATTGCACGCTGTCAACTGGTATGTAGTCTGTAATTTGTCAATATCTGACAAGAACGCCAACCAGGGCTGTATCCCAATTCAGGGTCTGCAGCCTTAAAGTACGCAGCCTTAACGGTCCACCAGGGCCGCATACGCAAAGACCGCTAAGGCCGGAAGTGCGAGGCTTGTGAAATGGGACGGTCTAGCCTCCGTCTGCCCAGGTTGCCTAGCAACCATGACACTAACAGCTGGAAACGTTTCATACAGCTTTGTTTGACAGAAATGAAGGAAAAATCTTTTGTTCATTTGTTTGTTTGTTTCTACATGAGCTTTGATTTGATAAGCATCTGAGGCTGAGACCAAGGGACTGTGAAATCATGATTATTGGGCTTCACTTCTGTACTGAACAGTCATTTAAGATTAGCTAGTAAATAACAATTAGCTAATGTTGTTCATGAGACTAAAGTCATCTCCCTTTGGTAATGTACATATAATATGGCCAATATTAAAGTTATAATTTCAATCATTATTACAACAGTGAATGAACTCTGTTTCAAATACTGAGCTTCAGTAAAGAATCAAGCTGCATTTATTTATATTATTTATATTTCCTGTCACCTTAAATCTTCACTCAAAGACAGGTTTCTGTCTTGTGGGGTCAGATGGTACCATGGTTACACTCCCCCCCCCAAAGACAGGTTTCTGTCTTGTGGGGTCAGATGGTACCATGGTTACACTCCCCCCCCCCCCCCCCCCCCTCAATCCCATGGACGTCCTTGTACATGGACTAGGCTGGCAGTGAATGACTGGTTGGCTGAGGTGTGAAGGCATCGTATCCTCTTCTTCATCGTCTTGAAGAGCGAAGGAGAAGACAGAACTTAACTCATGCAGAAAGGTCTGAACGCTCTTTAACAGAGGCTTACCAGGCTTGATGTACTGCAGCCGATCAGGAGGATTCCTGGTGCAGGTTGAGTGCCTTAAGGGCGGTTCTGCCTCAGGACTCAGAGGCTCTGATTCAGTAGGTGAGTGTTGTGACAAGTTATTACTGGATGGTTCTGGAATAACTGGATCAGAAGATAGACTTTCTTCATCATGAGAGGTTTCTGCAAGCTCAACTGGCTCAAAGCCAGCTTCCAAGGTTTCGTTATCAATAACTTGTTCCTCTTCAACAGGTACAGGTATAGGTTCCTCTGTGTTCGCTTCCTCTGTAGCCAATACTACAGGGTCATCTGGCTGGTCGATAACTTGAACAGATTGCGGAGTATTGGGTAAGTCAATGGTTGTTGTGAATGTGACAGGTTCAGCAAAGAAAGGAACGGGTAGGTATGAGATGAGTTCCCCTTTGTCATTGTCATCATCAGCAGCAGCAGCATGTACAGGAGACACAGGTAACACAGGCATTTTCCCCTTTTGCTTAGTAAGCATTTCATTTTCAGAAGGTGGTAAATACCCACAGGGCAGTAGGAGGTCTCGATGTAAAGTCCTCAGGGGCTTGTCTTGGCCTTCGGGTCGAACTGTATACACAGGAAGATTGCCGGCTTTCTTCACTACAATGTACACAGATGACTCCCATTTATCTGCAAGCTTGTGTTTGCCTCTTACCCGCACGTTCCTCACAAGAACTCTGTCTCCAACATTCAGCTGTGATGCAGTGATATTCTTATCAAATCTGTTTTTGTTACGTTTCATCACTTTTTCTGAGTTTTCAATGGCCAGCTTGTAACTTTCTTCCAGGTGGGACTTTAGTTTTTCCACATATTGTGTGTGGGATGTTGATCCTTCTTTGGCAAGGGGTAGTCCAAAGGCTAAGTCCACCGGTAAGCGAGGTTGGCGACCAAACATGAGCTCATATGGTGAGAAACCTGTAACATAATTTCTTGTGCAATTGTATGCATGCACCAGGGGCTTTACAAAATCTTTCTAATGACATTTCTGTTGAGCTGTCAGTGTTCTTAGCATATCCAGTAATGTTTGGTTAAACCGTTCAACAGGATTGCTTCTTGGATGGTATGGAGTGGTTCTTATTTTGTGGATCCCAGCCATTTCACAAAGCTCTCGGATGATTCTGGATTCAAAGTCAGGGCCTTGGTCACTGTGCAACCGTTCTGGGATACCATAATGAACAACAAATTTCCATTGCTGCCAAAAGGGCTTGTGGGGACCAAAAGCACAGGACAAATTCAAATCAAGGGCAACCATTTCAACTGTCTTCTTGATACTGGCTCTCAGGTTACTACCATTCCTTATGCCTTCTATAATACTTATCTTTCAGACCACCCAATGAAACCACTAAATGATCTGTTGGAAGTAGAAGGAGCAAATGGACAAGCCGTACCTTACCTGGGATACATTGAGATTAACATGACGTTCCCAGCTGATTTTCTTGGTTCATCCATTGATGTAGATACACTTGTCCTTGTCGTGCCTGATGTCCAGCAATCATACCCAATGATACTTGTTGGCACCAACACTCTTGATGTTGCTTACAGCAAACACTGTGATACCCACCCTGAGCAGTCATTCCTGCCAACTGGTTCCGGTTACATTGCAGTTTATAAAATTCTCCGCCATGTCCAGAATTTAAATGACCAGTATGCTCCTGTAATCTTAAAGTCAGACCAACCACATACCATTACTCCCGGCCAAACCACTGTCCTTGAGGGATGCCTTGTCACAAGGCTATTCCAAGGTGAGATAGCAGTTATTCTGGAACACCCCACCTCCAGTTCTCTGCCTGGTGGACTCATGGTAAAAACCTGCCTTGTGGACTTACCTCAACGTTGGCCATGTTTTCTGACTGTTGTAGTGAGTAATGAGTCTGACCATGAAATCCACATTCCAGCTCGAGCTATCTTTGCAGAAATCAGTGCCTTCCAGGAAGTCACATCCATTATTCAGACCAGTCTACAGAGTCGTTACCTCCATCTCAACCACAATACAACTTTGGAGATTCCCCTTTAACTTCAGACTGGAGAAAACACATTGTTTAAAAGCTCAACAGTATTCCTGAAGTATTTGCCAAACACAATCTGGATTTTGGCAGGACCGACAAAGTTAAACACCAAATCAAATTGTCTGATCCAACCACTTTCAAGCAAAGACCACGACCAATTCATCCTCAAGATCTTGATGCTGTAAGGAAACACCTGCAAGAACTTCTTGACTCCGGAGTTATCAGAGAATCCGACTCACCATTTGCCTCTCCAATTGTGGTTGCGCACAAAAAGAACCGCAGTGTACGTCTTTGTATTGACTACCGCAAACTCAATCTGCAAACAATCAAAGATGCTTATGCTCTGCCTAAACTGGAAGACACCTTCTCCGCACTTGCAGGATCAAAGTGGTTCTCAGTGCTAGACCTCAAGTCAGGATACTACCAAATTGAAATGGAGGAGAAGGATAAAGCGAAGACTGCCTTTGTCTGCCCATTAGCATTCTGGGAGTTTAATTGGATGCCACAGAGGATTACCAATGCACCAAGCACATTCCAATGGCTGATGTAAATCATGGTTACACTTAGGTATGCATAAAAACCTTTCATTTAATTACAAAGCCCGGTCTTCAGTTAATTCAATACAAAATATTACATAGAGTACACTATACAGGTTATCGGATGTTCAAAATGGTCTTTTTGTCCTCCAACAACTGCTCACACTGTCAAGCCAATACACCGGACAATTACATCCACACTCTTTGATTCTGTCCACCAGCTCAGAATTGTTGGAGTGAGATATGTGAAGACTTATCAAAGTGTCTGAAATGTAACATTCCAACTTCCCCTTTAGTGTGTTTGTTGGGCAACTTAGATTAGAAAAGAATATAGCCCACATGGTTTTCACTGCACTATGCATTGCCAAAAAAAAAAAAAGTCCTCATTAATTGGAAAAATAAAAATAATCTTAATTCTAAGCAATATAGAAATCAAGCCAACTCGGGGGCTCTTCAACTTAGGTCAGTGGCGAGAGGACACATCCCTGTGGTGCTCCTGTGTTGATGGTGATGCTGTTAGACGCATCCAGTTTGTCTTCCTCACAGCTGACGGTATGGAGGTACATAAATACCCACCGCTAGTATGTACGGAAGACTAGGTTGAGTTAGTTAGGTTTAATAGGCAGATAGAGGGGATATTGCTCCTGTTAATTGTGTGTGTCCAAGGTTTATTGAAGGGAATGTCATCAAGTTGATGTGTTGGAATGAGGCTGCGTGGCATAGGTGCAGTTCAGCGTTTGGATTTTGTAATGTTTTGAAAAAAATGGAGACACACCAATTAATACAATGTGGTGATGTGGATGGAAAGAAAAGACAGCCAATACCAACTGCTAATGCTTTGGAGAATCAGATTAAAAGGCTTCAAACAGAACATCACACTAAGATTAATAAAATTAAAAAGGTCATAAAGGTTATTAAAGAGTTAAAGCAATCTGAAGATAATGTTTCCACTGTTCAGGCTCAGTTAGAGAATTTGTCTGTGTTGCTTAATGAGGCAACTCATCTGCATGAAACCTTGCTTCCTTTGCTTCCTCAAGAAGAGCAAGAAAAAGTAAATTGCTTGGTTCATAAGTGTGCGAGCACATAATACCGAGTTTATGGAAGAGATAAAGAAATGGCTTCAAGATGCAAAGGGAAACCCTCAGAGCAAAAACCAGGTGTCTGAGCTTGATTTGCCACAGTTAAATCCACCTGGTGTTGATTCCTCTGATGTATTACCTGCTGGAAATGGTTCTGGTGCTTCTAGGCACGCAGGGAATGTTGGTAAAGGTACTGCGATAGATGATGTTAATCCAAGTGATAGCATCTCTAATGTTGCAAACAAAAGTTGTAGGAAAAGCAAATCATCACTCAGTGGCTCAATGGTTTCATCTGCCTTGTCAGCACGCATAATGGCAGAAGCTGACATGGCTGCCCTTCTTGTTCGACAGAGGTTGTTGAAAGAAAAGCATGCTTTGGAAGAACAAGAAATACAGCTTAAGAAAAGAAAAGAGCTGCTTGACTTAGAAACTGAAATAGCAGCCTCAGCAGCAAAGGTGAATGTTTTAAAAGCTTCTGAAATGTCCCGAGTCTCAAGTGCTGTTAATGGTGAATCTGATGGAATGAATTCGTATTTAGAACGAGAGCAGGGGCGTTTAGGTGTCTTAAATCCTAATGCTCCGACGTTCAAACCTGTGTTGCCAGAGCGACCATATCAGGGTGTTGATGCAAGTGATCATCAAGCGCATGTATTGGATGTAAGGCCCAAGGTTAAAAATATTTCTCAGCCTAAGGTCGTTTCATTGGAACAGTCAGAGACGAAGCCACAAGTATTTCCAGGTGCAGTTTCAACTACTCAGATGATGTCGCAGTCTCACGCACAATCAAAACCTCTTACACATACAGTGCAAGGTGGTGAGGGTCATGATCATCTAGTCACAGTTTTGAAGAAACAGAATGAAATTACAACTTTATTGGCTGAGCAGCAGTCTCTGCTTTTGTTACCAAGGCGTGACATTCAGTTCTTTGATGGTGATCCTTTACAATATCAAACATTTATGAGAGCTTTTGAGCACATGGTGGAGAGTCAAGCTCACAGTGCTAAGGATTGTTTATATTTTCTCGAGCAATACACTAGAGGCCATCCAAGAGAAATGGTCAGAAGCTGTCAGTATATGCCTGCTGAGTATGGATATGCTAAAGCTAAATCTTTGCTCCAGGAGAACTTTGGCAATTCGCTGAAAATTGCTGCTGCCTACATTGAAAGGGTCAGTAAATGGCCACCTATAAAATCTGATGATGTGAAGGCTTTGCAGGAATATGGGTTTTTATTAAGGCAATGTTGTAATGCAATGGGAGACGTTGAGTCCTTGCATGAGTTGGATGTCTCTGCTAATATGCAAGCAGTTATAAAAAAGTTGCCTTATAAGCTCAGGGATAAGTGGAGGAATGTTGTCTGATCTGCAGGAGAGGTTTCAACGTAAAGTGGTTTTTTGCGATGTTGTTGAGTTTGTCGAAAGGCAAGTTAAGATCGCAAGTGACCCATTGTTTGGAGATATACAGGATCCTCCGACAGCCATCAGAAAGGAGGCTAGGAATGGTAAGTCTCAGTTTTACCCTAAGGCTAAGCAGAGTAGTTTTGCTGCAGTGGCCAAGGTGGAAGGGAAGATTGGGCCAGTGTTGAGGCAAGAGAGTGGTTCAGTTGTGACCAAGGTTTTCTTGTTTTGTGGAGCAGGGCATATGTTGGATTTGTGTCCTTTGTTTGAAAGAAAGTTGCACTGTGAAAGATTATCTTTTTTGAAAGAGAATAAGATAAGATAACCTTTATTAGTCCCACACGTGGGAAATTTGTTTTGTCACAGCAGGAGTGGACAGTGCAAAAGTTATGAGGCAAAAATTAGAATACAATAAGAATAAATACAGTACACAACTGTACAGAATAGAATAAAATAAAATACTATATACAGTAGAATAAAATAAAATAAATATACAGTCTCCCACTGAAGGAGCTGCTCAGTGCTGTCACAGTCTGCTGCATGGGGTGGGAGATGTTGTCCATCAGGGATGACAGCTTAGCCGCCGTTCTCCTGTCACTCACCACCTCCACTGGGTCCAGAGGGCATCCTAGAACAGAGCTGGCCCTTCGGATCACCCTGTTCAGTCTCTTCCTGTCCCCAGCAGAGATGCTGCCGCCCCAGCAGACCACGCCATAAAAGATAGCAGAAGCCACAACAGAGTCATAGAAGGTCTTCAGGAGTGGGCCCTCCACTCCAAACGACCTGAGTCTCCGCAGCAGGTACAGCCTGCTCTGCCCTTTCCTGTAGAGGGCGTCTGAGTTATGAGTCCAGTCCAGTCTATTGTTCAGATGAACACCAAGGTACCTGTAGCTGTCCACAGCCTCAATGTCCATACCTTGGATGTTCAGTGGTTGCAGTGGAGAATGCTTGTGCCTGCGGAAGTCTACCACCAGTTCCTTGGTTTTACTGGCGTTGATCTGGAGGTAGTTCAGCTGGCACCAGTCCACAAAGTCTTGGGTCAGACCTCTGTACTCCTTGTCGTCCCCATCAGTGATGAGGCTGACTATTGCAGAGTCATCAGAGAACTTCTGCAGGAAGCACTGGGTGGAATTGTGGGAGAAGTCTGCAGTGTAGATGGTGAAGAGGAATGGAGCCAGAACCGTTCCCTGTGGGGCCCCCGTACTGCAGACGACCCTGTCCGACACACAGCCCTGAGTCCTCACATACTGTGGTCGGTCGGTGAGGTAGTCCAGGATCCAGGTAGTGAGGTGATGGTCCACTCCAGAGTTCACCAGCTTGTCCTTTAGAACCGAGGGAAGAATAGTGTTGAAGGAACTGGAGAAATCAAAGAACATGATTCTCACAGTGCTTCCAGCGGTCTCCAGGTGAGCGAGGGAACGATGTAGGAGGTGAATGACGGCATCATCCGCTCCAATGCCAGGCTGGTAGGCAAACTGAAGTGGGTCCAGTGATGAGCTTATTAGGCGCCGAAGCTGAGCCAGGACCAACCGCTCCAGGGTCTTCATCAGGTGGGATGTCAGAGCCACCGGCCTGTAGCTGTTGAGGTCCTTGGGGCGTGAAGTCTTTGGCACTGGTACAACACAGGAGGTTTTCCAGAGCTGTGGGACTCTTCCCAACCTCAGGCTCAGGTTGAAGAGGTGCTCCATCACCCCACACAGTTGGTCCGCGCAGGACCTGACGACCCTCGAGCTGATGCCATCTGGACCCGCTGCCTTCTTGCCATTAATCCTCCTCAGTTCCCTCCTAACCTGGGTGGTTGAGAGAGACAGGCTGGAGCCTTGTGTTGAGTGTGTATTGGATGCTGCAGTTGGGGGTGGGGGGGAGTGAGCAGGGTGAATAGAGGAGGTGTGAAGTGTCTGAGGTGGAACAGCAGCAGTGGGAGTGGGTGAGTCTGCAGCCGATGTTGCAGACTGCCTCATGGCTGAGTCAAATCTGTTGAATAAATGATTCAGTTCATTTGCCCATCTCACATCCCTCCCAGGCAGAGAGTTCTGCTGTTTGTGGCCCGAGATGGTTCTGAGGCCTCTCCAGACTTCACCAACGTTGTTTTGTTGAAGCTGGTTCTCCATCTTCTGCCTGTAGCTCTCCTTCCCATTCCTTATCAGTCCCCTCAGCTCTCTCTGCACCCTTTTCAACTCCTCTTTGTCTCTGGATTTGAAGGCCCTCCTCTTCTGCTTGAGGACGGTTTTAATTTCTGGGGTAATCCAAGGTTTGTTGTTGGAGAAACACCGTACAGTCCTGGTAGGTACAGTGTTATCCACACAGAAGTTTATATAGTCAGTAATGCATGTAGTAAGGCTGTCGATGTCCTCACCGTGGTCATCACAAATCACCTCCCACACAGTCGACTCAAAACAATCCTTAAGAGCCTCCTCGCTCTCCTCTGACCATCTCTGTACTGTGCGGGTGGCTGGTGGCTCCCTGCGCACTAAGGGCTCATACACAGGGACAAGGTGCACCAGGTTGTGATCAGATCTGCCCAGGGGAGGGAGAGGTGATGAACTGTATGCCTCTTCTGCATTGGCATACAGTAAGTCCAGTGTTTTATTGACTCTGGTTGGGCAGGTCACATACTGGGTGAAGGTGGGCAGTGTGGAGTCCAGTGAGGCATGATTGAAGTCCCCTGATATTATGAGAAGGGCTCTCGGTGATTGTGTTTGCAGTCTGCTGACCACAGAGTGGAGAGAGTCACAGGCTGCATCCGCGTTGGCCGAGGGGGGGACATACGCTGTTATCGCGATAACATGCTGGTGGTGATGATGGCAGCAGCAGCCGTTCTTCTCTGCGTGAGTAGCTTAATGTTGTTCGTGTGTAATTTACGTTGAGTAGGCTAACCATCCATCCATCCATCTTCATCCGCTTTGTCCGGGGCCGGGTCGCGGGGGCAGCAGCCTAAGCAAAGAGGCCCAGACCTCACTCTCCCCAGCCACCTCCTCCAGGTTATCCGGGGGAATACCAAGGCGTTCCCAGGCCAGCCGAGAGATATAATCTCTCCAGCGTGTCCTGGGTCTGCCCCGGGGCCTCCTCCCGGTGGGACATGCCTGGAACACCTCACCCAGGAGGCGCCCAGGGGGCATCCTTGTCAGATGCCCGAACCACCTCAGCTGGCTCCTTTCGAGCAGCAGCTGCTCTACTCTGAGCCCCTCCCGGATGGCCGAACTTCTCACCCTATCTCTAAGGGAGAGGCCAGCCACCCTTCGGAGGAAGCTCATTTCTGCCGCTTGTATCCGCGATCTCGTTCTTTCGGTCACTACCCACAGCTCGTGGCCATAGGTGAGGGTAGGGACGTAGATAGACCGGTAAATTGAGAGCTTCGCTTTTACACTCAGCTCCCTCTTCACCACGACGGACCGGTGTAGCGTCCGCATTACTGCAGCTGCAGCCCCAATCCGTCTGTCGATCTCCGGCTCCCTTCTCCCATCACTCGCGAACAAGACCCCGAGATACTTGAACTCCTCCACTTGGGGCAGGAACTCATCCCCGACCCGGAGTGGGCACTCCACCCTTTTCCGGCTGAGAACCATGGCCTCAGATTTGGAGGTGCTGATCCTCATTCCCGCTGCTTCACACTCGGCTGCGAACCGTTCCAGTGCGAGCTGGAGGCCCTCACCCGATGAAGCCAACAGAACCACATCATCTGCAAAAATCAGAGATGAGATTCTGAGGCCACCAAAGCGAAAGCCCTCCGCCACTTGGCTGCGCCTAGAAATCCTGTCCATAAAAATTATGAACAGAACCGGAGACAAAGGGCAGCCCTGGCGGAGCCCATCACCCACCGGGAACGAGTCCGACTTATTGCCGGCAATGCGAACCAAGCTCTTGCAACGGTTGTATAGGGATCGAATGGCCCGTAGAAATGGGCCAGACACCCCATACTCCCGCAACACCTCCCACAGGACACCCCAAGGGACACGGTCGAATGCCTTCTCCAAGTCCACAAAACACATGTAGACTGGTTGGGCAAACTCCCATGCACCCTCAAGTATCCTGGAGAGGGTAAAGAGCTGGTCCAGTGTTCCGCGACCAGGACGAAAACCGCATTGTTCCTCCTGTATCCGAGGTTCGACTAACGGACGAACTCTCCTTTTCAGCACCCTGGCATAGACTTTCCCAGGGAGGCTGAGGAGTGTGATCCCCCTGTAGTTGGAACACACCCTCCGGTCCCCTTTCTTAAAGATGGGGACCACCACCTCGGTCTGCCAGTCCACAGGTACTGCCCCTGATCTCCACGCAACATTGCAGAGGCGTGTCAACCAGGACAGCCCTACAACGTCCAGAGCCTTCAGGAACTCGGGGCGGACCTCATCAACACCAGGGGCTCTGCCACCAAGGAGTTGTTTAACTGCCTCAGTGACCTCGCCCCCGGAAATTGGCGGGTCATTCCCCTCATCCCCAGACTCTGCTTCCTCCTTGGAAGACGTGTCAGTGGGATTAAGGAGGTCCTCGAAGTATTCCTTCCACCGCCTGACAATTTTCTCAGTCGACGTCAATTTAATAACGTGGTTAGCCTACTCTCGACTGAGAGTAGGCTAACCACGTTATTAAATTAATGCATGTAAGGTGAACTAGCAAACACCGTCGTAGTTACATGCAGCTGTCTTCTTGTTTGATGGCAGATACTCTCTTCACCCTGGCCAAAAAGGCTAAAACGAGCAAAGAAAAAGTGGAAAACAGCTAAACATGAGAGGTTTTTGGACAAAGTTTGTGTTTTTTCCATTGATTAAGCACTGCTTCCAGCCAAGAGAGATGCCATAAATCCCTTATAGCTGCAGAAAAGGCTAACATTGTTATCTTTTTACAAAAAAAACAGCTGAACATGAGAGGTTTTTGGACCAATTTTGTGTTCTCCATTCTTTAAGCACCGGTTTGAACACCGTTTAAGCACCGCCACCATTTCAAAAGTACCGGTTTGGTACTGGTATTGGATAAAACCTAAACGATACCCATCCCTAACAGTGCATGGGTTGTCCCTATTACTTTTGTTTCTTTGCACTGAACCAGTTGCTCAAACATATAAGCATTTTGACATTTTAGATGACAGGGCAACTTGCTTCTTCTGAACAACATGCCCAGAAAGGGAAAATAACCTCTCACATGGTATGGATGTGGCAGGTGTTGCCAAGTACTAGAGCTAAGTGCCTCTCCTCCGTCTTCATAACAGTGAAAGCATGCAACAGAAGTTCCCACTGTGGTGAAAAATAATGCGCTGTTACCCCAAGGTAGCTGTGATTACTTAGAGAAGTCCAATAGTCTCCGGGGAGTGCAACTGTGTTGGTCTGCCCCAAAGCCTCCTCGACTTTGGCTTTCTCATCTTCATACAAGTTGTGTATGTTGGTTACAGTGGTGGCTCTTGAAGGCAATTCATACGTGCAGTCGTTGGATGCTATGCAAATTATTTCAAGTAGCCCCTCATCCTCCACAATGTTAATCGGCTTGCAAGCTGCAGCCACCCATTTTGCTATGGCTGTTGAAAGTTTGTTGGCTGTAGAATTGTCCAGACGTCTCCTTTGAAAGCTATCCGGCGTGGACTGCCTTTGGCGAGAGGGAGGAGGGCTCTCTGCGTTAGCTGTGTGCTCGGCTAGCAAGTTTGAGACTGTATGTACTACGGTGATAACTCAGTTCACATGAACAGTCAATAGAAATTACTATGGTCTTGTCAAGAGAAAAATCTGGCATTGCTTTAAAATTGACCTTGCCGTTCAAAAGACCTTTTTCTTTATGCATTTCTGCTCACATCTACAATTGCTGCATGCATCGCTTCCTGACACTGTTCCACCTTTTTCACTTCCATTTCTGTGTTTGCGTATGTGCAGTGTGGGAGGTTGCGTTAAATCGGCTTGTGGCACTACTTCAACAGTGTGATACCATCACGAAGGGCAACCAGGATTTCAAACAGGTTTGATTTTCTTGTGACCATATGATTGCTGATCGGGAGCTGGTCGTGAGGTGTGTTGAAATCTCCCAATTCTTTTAATCTTTGGGCTGAAGGAAGGACAATACTCGGTGTATAAATGCTCAATCAACAATCATTTATTTCCATACAATTCAACACTAAAGAGCATTAGAACGTCCGGACGGGAGAGATGCTGACAGGGGGTTACCGCATGTCTCAACATGGTGGAGGGTTACTCAAGCTCTTATAGCCGCTAGTGGCCCCCACCTAGTCGTAAAAGCCTGTTAGAGGAAAAATGATTCTATGTTTCTTTACCTTCTTTTAAATGTACAAAGATGCCCTTTGTCTGTGTTTAGATTAGTTTAGAAGTGTCTTTTTCACTTTCCCAGCAAGGACATATTGTTTCAGATTGTTTTATCTTTCCTAGCTCTCTGCTGACTAGACTAGCACCATATATGGAGTTGTTTTATTTTATCTGTTTATTATTTTCTTATCCTGTTCTCACTGTCTCTGTGATCTGTGCCTATAAAAATGCCAAGCCACTGTCCATGGTTGTGGGTTGTTCTCAGCAGCTCACCCGTGTACACGTTTAAGACCAAAAAGTAACTTTGTCTCATTGTGTCTTTATTCCTCCTGGGTTTTTTGCAGGGTTTTCTCCCAACATTTCTTGGTCCTTCGATGCCGGATCACCTCCATCGTGTCCTATCTCCGTGACCAGTCCACGTTGAATGACTGTCGACAGCTCACACACTAGGTGTGTGCTAAAAGTCCAAGGGCGTTACATTCGGGTCTTGGCCAACATTTTAGAAAGCGACCCACGGCGGTGGGGCCCGATCGAGGTGGACCAGATCCGGCGACACTGACCAGGTAGATACAGACACACTGACACAATCTTGCGTAAAAGCGTATTTTGAATTCAGGGAATTTAAAATAGCGGAAGTAGCTCGTCGACTGGTAGCTCCCCATTTTTGTGGGTTTAGAGATCTGGGTAGCTTCCCAGCTGGGTCTAGACTGGGTGTATTTTAAATTCAGGGAATTTAAAATAGAAAGTACCACGTCCGCAGAGGGACTGGTAGCTCCCCTTACGATAAGGGTTCAGATCGCGTGAACAGGTGTGAATGTGAATGTGTGTGTGTTGTTTTAATTAACGGAGCAAGCTGAATTTTCGCGGTCCAATAAGAGACTGAGCTGCTCCTACTGTGTTTTTCTTTTACTGCTGTTCACTGACGTACTGGTGATTTGAGAGAACGGTCGAGTTCCGTCTCGTAAAGTTCACACCGCTTTTGGAAGTAGTCCGAAAGTAGAAGGGCGTGTGAGCAACCACTCTCATTCCTAATACCAGCGAAGGTGGATAGCAGCTGTATTGTCAATTTACTATAAATAAAATAAGTACATGCATAACTAGAATAAATAAATAAGTGAATAAATAAGTAAGATACGCTAAATAACAAATAATAAAAAATGGGAAATGAAACCTCAAAACCTGTTGCCAGTAATGGACAGTATACACCAAAACTCATCAATGACGAACAGTGGATAGAAAATAAATATCCAGGTGCAGAGAAAATCAGCGCAAGGAGATGCCGTAATCCTAAAAAGACGTCATGTCCTGTGTGGGAGGGTATATGCAGCCCCACAGCTTTAAAGCAGCTCAAAGACAGTTTATTAAAAGAAATAAGTGAAACCACAAATTTAAGAAAGAAAGGAAAACGCACAGATGAATTAAAATTCCTAGATGCATGGAAAAAAGAGCAACAGAGACGTGCTGAGAATAAAGAAAAGAGACAGAATAGAAAACAAAAGCAAAGCTGTGAGGCGCCTGAAGCGACGAGTGCAGCTCCTCCCCCCTATGTTACTGCCCCTGCATCAACTCCCCAGCACACAGAGAATGATGCAGCTGTGAATAACCCGTATGGTCCAGTGCAGGCAGATTTAGCTAAGATGTCACTAACACATGAACCCAAAGCAGATATAGGGGAAGATCATATAGGCAGGGACATATGGCCTGACCCCCCAAGCCCCCCAGGAGTATTTCCATTAATAAGCGCACCAAACCCCAGATATGGTCAGCCGACTGGACCTATGGGGCATAGAGATGCCCAGCCCACAATTCTTGTGTTTAGACCATGGTCACATGAGGATCGAAAAAACGTTCTTAAAGATGTCCCGCCTCTGAATGAGGGATTTGACACATGGAAGAGAGCAGTTGAAGCCATTAGGACTCAGTGGTATTTAAACGGTCATGAAATGTACCAGGTACTTCAAGATCTTTTAGGTTTGAAGTTTGGCTCAGTGAAAGGCTCTTTCACTGGGGGTGCAATTAATAACCCCTTAGACTCTTTAGTAATCGGAAACGGGCCACAACCTCTGCGTGCAGGTGACCCTGACCTAGAGGGTCAACTGCATAACTTCTACGAACGTGTGAAGCTACAACTAGCCCCCAAGCCTAACTACAATAAAATAGGAGAGGTGAAACAGAAAGAAAATGAAACTGCATCAGACTTTCTAGACCGCCTGCGCCCAGTTTTCAGGCAGCATTCAGGGTTAGACTATGCCGATGGCGATGCAACGCCATTCCAACAGCAGTTAAAAAATGCATTTCTAAACGGCCTGCTCCCACCAATCAGAGCACATGTAGAGAAACATTGGGTCACAATGAACACTGGCAACCTGCCAGACGCTCTGTTGCACGCTGAACACGCCACAAAAGTGCACAAACAGAAAAATAACACTAACGTCTTCACCATAGATTCAGAGACAGGTTTCCTTGCATTTGCAGGAGGCTATCAGAGACAGAGAGGGAAGCAAGGTAACCGACATCAAGGCCACAAACAATCACACAGAGACAGCAGATATAACAGAGACAATGCCTGCTTCAACTGCGGAAGAGAAGGTCACTTTGCACGAGATTGCAGGAGTAAGCCACACAGAAAAATGGCAGCAGACACGATGCCAGGCAAAACAGTGGCGAATCTATGGAGAACAGTGATATGTGACTAGACAGCACACAAGAAGTGAACATTGATGAGGGAGGAGAAGTTTTTAATATAGAGCAATTGCTATTAGGGTCAGAACACAAGCCAACGCTGCTAATTCATGTGAACGGGCAGCCAATCAAAATGCTATGCAACACAGGAGCAAGCAAAACAGTTTTGAGGCAGCCACCTAAGAACTTAGTTTTCAAAGGACAAATTAGTTGTAAAGTCAGCCACAGGCCACACCACTGTACAACAACTAACTGCCCCTTTAGAACTAGTACATACAGAAAGTGGCCGCAGGTGCTTCATTAAATGCATATATGACCCGTCGTGTCCAGTAAATCTGCTAGGTAGAGACGCTCTGACAAAACTTAAGATAGGTGTGATACCGGAAGAGAATGGCATGACTGCTGAGTGCATGCTAAATGACAACACACCAGAGCCAGATAGCATTAACACAGTACACAGTAGCCGCGTGTGTCTCTCTCAAGGCCACGGTGTTCCACATTACTACTGGACTCTCGCGTTGCCAGAGCTAAAAGCACTACACGATGTGGCCCGTCAATATACACTCACCACATCCACTTTCCAGAAACCAACTGAGTATCACAACATGTTGAGATTTAAACAAACTCCAGGCCCAGATCCACCTTATGATCAGCAAGTGTGGAATCTAGGAAAACAGAGTTTGACCTTACAGGACCTGTATATCACAAAGTCTGGAAATGCAGTGTGCTCTGTAATTCAGTCAGCAGAAGTCAGAGCTTTGAACCGCATGGCTAAGCCACATGTGTCTGTAGCGCATAACAATCACTCAGACTGGAAGGATTTAGGAAATGTGTTAGCCAGGGTTGAAGCAGACACTTATGAAAAAACGGAGGACACTCATGAAGGCTGGCTGCAAGGCCGCCGGGCGGGTTGTCTCCGGTACACACTGGGTTGGTTGGTCGCAGTCAGACCTGCAGTGCATCTAGCCGATGTTGCTGCAACACACGCCCAACTAACTGAATGACACCAGGCAGCACTAGCTCAGCTGCCTAAAACTCTCTGGTCTATAGGCCCTGCTGATGTAGGACTTATAAAAAATGCAGATGAAGTAAGAGTAAAACCTCTCTCAAAACACAGACCAGTGATACCTCAATACCCACTCACTAAAGAGGCAAGACATGGCATCTGCCCAGTGATAGCGGACATGGAGAAGGCAGGAATTCTAATAAAAACAAAGACAGCCACCTGTAACACTCCTATCTTTCCTGTTAAAAAAGCTACCACGGGTACATACCGTCTAGTACATGACCTGAGAGCTATAAACGAAGTGACTGAACAGATTCCACCTGTGGTTGCGAATCCACACACTATTTTAAATCAGGTCACACCAAAAGAACAGTGGTTCTCAGTAATCGACCTCTCAAACGCTTTCTTCTCAGTACCACTACATCCAGACTCACAGCCATTGTTTGGCTTCACTTTTGAGAGTCAGAGGTACACATACACTCGTTTGCCACAGGGTTTTCAGAATAGTCCAACTCTCTATGCAGAGGCGCTGAAGAAGTCAATGTCTAACTGTAAACTCCCACAGTTAGGTCAGTACTTGCTGTATGTAGATGACATTTTAATAACCGGCCATTCACAGCAGGCGTGTAAAGATAACACACTCGCTGTGTTACAGCACCTGGCTGAACAGGGTCACAAAGTCTCACAGCACAAGCTGCAGCTGTGGAGTGATAAGGTTATCTATCTCGGACACACACTCACAGGCCAGGGCAAAACACTGCTGGGAACCAGAAAGCTGGCAGTGCAAAACACACCCAAACCAACAACAAAACAGCAGATGATGAGCTTTTTAGGCTTGTGTAATTTCTGTAGAGCTTGGATCCCAGAGTATGCACTGACAGTTCAGCCACTGCAAGATATGATCTATGGCAGAAACCTTGCTTTACGAGATACGATAACGTGGACGGTAGAGGCAGACACAGCATTTACTAACTTAAAGGTGGCTTTACAAACAAACATAGTCCTGGCACTGCCTGATTATGACAAGCCTTTCTCCCTGTATGTTGATGGGGGGGCTGGCTACATGAAGGCAGTTCTGACACAGGCTTTTGGTGAGAAACAGCGACCTCTAGCATTCTACTCATGTAAGTTAGATGCTGTAGCTTCAGGCCTGCCAACGTGTGCAAGCCTGTGCAGCAGCCGCAGAAGCAGTGAAGAAGTCAGCAGACATTGTTTTAGGGCACAAACTAGTTGTCAAGGTTCCACATGCTGTCACATCTATACTGCTGCAAGCCAATCTCTCTTACCTAACTCATGCCAGACAGCTATCGTATGTAGGCATTTTACTATCACAGTCTCACATCACATTGGAAAAATGTGGCACACTGAATCCAGGGACTCTAGTGAGCACACCAGGTGATGGAGATCTGCACGCCTGCCACGCCGAATTAGACAAAGAGACAAAGCCCCGCCCAGATATCTATACTGAACCACAAGCTGGTTTTAGTGATGTCTTTGTGGATGGATCAGCCTCTAAAGACAACACAGGCCGAAATTGTGTAGGTTACGCAGTGACCACAGACAGTAGGATAATAGAAGCAAAACCACTTTCTTCTTCATATTCTGCACAGAGCGCTGAGCTGATAGCTGTGATACGCGCATGTGAGATGCACAAAGACAAGCGAATAAACATACATACAGACAGCCAGTATGTTTTCTCTGCTGTGCATCATTTTGCAAAAATTTGGCAAAACAGAGGAATGATTACATCAACCGGAAAAACGGTTCAGCATGCCAACCTGTTACAACACCTACTGACTGTAATACATTTACCACAACAACTCACATTGTGTAAATGTGCAGCACACAAAACTGACGGCTCTTTCATTACTAGAGGCAACAACTTTGCTGACAGAGCAGCAAAACAGGCGGCACAAATGACAAACATTACATTGATGGCAGTGCACACACATCAGATTCCACTGGATGTGTTGAAAAATGAACAAAAAGCAGCGAGCACAGCCAAACAGACAAAATGGCTAAAACACGGTGCAGTTCTGACGAACGACTTAATGATGTGCTGTGGCAAGCCAGTGCTGCCAAAATCTCTCCACAAAACAGCAGCATTAGTGACACATGGCTCAACGCATTTGTCAACGGGGGGAATGACTAGTATTGTCAACTCACATTTCTTAGTCAACTCACATTTCTACACTGTAAATTTTGAAACCTCAGCAAAACAATTTGTCAGAACGTGCATGACGTGTCAAAAATATAATGCTCAGGGAAACCTAAGACCAAAAAGAGGCCGTTTTCCCACTCCACCTTATCCTTTTCACACAATTCATATGGATTTTATTGAGCTAAGCGAATGCCAAGGGTCGAAACACGCCCTAGTGGTTATAGATGTATTCTCAAAGTGGCCAGAAATCTACCCAGTGAAAAAGGCAGATGCAATTTCAGTAGCAAAATGCCTGTGCAATCACTTCATACCCACATATGGCATCCCAGCTTTGATACGATCAGACAACGGCACTCATTTTGTAAATGATGTCATCACCAAGGTCTCTGAAGCACTCGGTTTCAGCATAAAACACCATTGTGCGTATCACCCACAAAGTGCTGGCCTTGTAGAGAGAACTAACGGCACTATAAAACAAAGGCTCAGGAAGTGCATGGCAGAAACAGGAAGGCCGTGGCCTGAATGTTTGGGTTTAGTGAAAATGTGGATGCGCTTAACGCAGGGCTCCCAGAAACGAACTCCATTCGAAATCATTCATGGTAGGCCATTCCCACTGCCCATCACCAGTGAACCAATAGACAAATCAATCAGAGAAACCACATTAGCAGAATGGATGTCTAAGCTGTTGGAAAACAAAGAGATCATTGTACATAATCAACAACCTGATGATGTCTCTCCAGTGTCTTGCAGATTACAGCCCAGTGACTGGGTTCTGATAAAGGTGCTCCAAAGGAAAAACTGGAGCTCACCAAGGTGGGAGGGACCATACCAAGTTCTTCTCACTACACCTACCGCTTGCAAAATAGCGGAACGACCATCTTGGATCCATCAGAGCCACTGCAGGAGAGTAAGTGAAGCCATCTAAACTCAGCCGACACAGGCTCGCCCAATTGTTGTGATCCTGCTCGGTGGAGGGATCAGCCTTTCTGGCCGAGAGTTCTACTCACAACAGGAGGGTGTGTTCTGCTGTCATGAGGTGGTGGCTGCTTATCACTGCAGCGGGCTTGACCCTGGCCGGGCTCCTCATCTTTGTTTCCGTGAGGGACAACAAGTCACGCCATATGAAGAAAAGGCAGACACCGTATGACAAAGGAAAGCACACCAAGTTTCCCCATGGCTACGCCACTAATTTCTGGTGGCAGTTTATGAACACTACCGCTCACTTGAATAATAAAACTGACTGCTATGTATGTGCCCATATGCCCCTATCCTCGCAGACGTCTGGCCTATGGCCATACAGCATACCGGAAGATCGCAGTTGGTGCCTGTTGGGCCTGGCAACACATCCAGGCTACGGTACTCTTTGGTCCAAGGCCAACTACAGCATCCCAGCAAACGCAACCTGGAGGTCATCGTCACTCACGAATGTGAACTGTTCCGGACAGATCAACCTACTGACCTGGCCCCAAGTCTCAGACCCACTGCCTGATGTAATTCTACTAAACAAACTAAACGCAGCGCAACTGCCAGTATGTGTGATGAACAATGGATCGCGGGCAGTGGGGGAGCTGCCTACTCACCTATGTAGATACATATACACTTTCTGCCCACCGAGGAATGAGAGGAAGTGTATGGCCTGTTCAACCAACACAACCTGTGCCAGAAACACGACGCTGATGAGCCTCAACTGTCGCTCCAACGACAGTTACCGGATGCCACTACAAACAAAGACTCAGTACCAGACAGGATGTGCACGGACGGCACCCAGCAGTAAAGGAACCAGAGTTTTGGCCGACTGGTACTTCCTATGTGGCAATAAGGCTTATCTGTCGCTCCCTGAGGGTTGGGGGGGTTTGTGCGCCCTGGTGCAGTTATCAGATCACGTTTTCTTCATGCAAAGCATTGAACATCACCCCAGCAGCCGACGGAGACGTGAGGTGGGCATCGCCTCACTCAATTCTTTTGGGATTACAGTAGACACTGGAGTGCCGGGAGAGTTTCGCATCTGGGGAGGAGGAGTGAAATTCTTGCAGAGCTTGATCCCCGGCATTGGAGTAGCCGGGGTGCGGCAACATGTGGAGATCAACCGATATGCTCTGCTACGACACATCAACTTGACTAAGACCTTGGGAACGGCCTTAGCAGGAGAACAGAAGGCCATCAGAACGATGGTGATGCAGAACAGACTGACTCTAGATCTGCTGACAGCATCACAAGGAGGAGTTTGCAAGCTGATAGGGGAGACATGTTGCACGTTTATCCCTGATGGATACGAAGCTGGAGGAGACATTTATGAAGCTTTGCAGAATTTGACCGTTCTGCAGAAATATGTCACTGACCACACATCTGGAGCAGCTACACCACAAGGCTGGCTGGACTGGCTATTTGGCGGCTCGTGGTTGGCTGCTGCAGCAAAGCCGTTTGTCTTTCTAGGTTTCATCATGGTAGCACTGCTCATACTAGTGTTGTGTGTGGTGCCATGTCTAAGAGTAATGATTTCAAAGATGATAACAACTACAATGACGACTTATGTTGCCGTGCCTCAAGAAGAACAGCATCCCGTTGCAATTCTGTTAGAGGAGAACTTGTAATAGCTGCTAATAAATGACGTGGTGATTAAAAATGACTTGTCAAGTGATCATGCACTGATTAACGCATTAGTAGTTTATGCAGGTACAACATAAGGTTTTTATTCTTTTATTTTTTGTAGTTTTAGTTTTATTATTTTTCTTCATTATTACTTTTATTCTTTCGTTTTACTGTATTTTCCTTTATTCTTTTATTCTTTTATTGTTTTATTCTTTTACCACATGATTTACATTTCTGCTGTGCTAACATTTTAAAAATTAAAAAATTGCTAAACATACTTAATCAGTAACCTTTTCAGACAACTGTTGTACACATTTAAAATAAGTTAAAACAGGAGGGAATATGTTAGAGGAAAAATGATTCTATGTTTCTTTACCTTCTTTTAAATGTACAAAGATGCCCTTTGTCTGTGTTTAGATTAGTTTAGAAGTGTCTTTTTCACTTTCCCAGCAAGGACATATTGTTTCAGATTGTTTTATCTTTCCTAGCTCTCTGCTGACTAGACTAGCACCATATATGGAGTTGTTTTATTTTATCTGTTTATTATTTTCTTATCCTGTTCTCACTGTCTCTGTGATCTGTGCCTATAAAAATGCCAAGCAACTGTCCATGGTTGTGGGTTGTTCTCAGCAGCTCACCCGTGTACACGTTTAAGACCAAAAAGTAACTTTGTCTCATTGTGTCTTTATTCCTCCTGGGTTTTTTGCAGGGTTTTCTCCCAACAAAGCCTAAACATTCACATTCTTTCTTTGTTACGACGCCTAAGTTATGACCTCGGCTCCCTGTCTTTCTGCTCTCTGTAAAGGTGGGGGTATGGAATGTGGTCTGTCTTCCCCTGTCCTAGACACAGAGTCTCCTGCATACAACCTTTCTTTTCATGATTCAGCAGTAAAACATGTCAAGAACACAGTGTGAGACATTCACAGCAGATCAAGGATACAGAGTGATGCACACTTTATCTAATGAACTACAAAATGAATATGTTCTTTTAACCCAAAAGTATAATGAGAACTAAACTACATACACAGCACACCATCTAAACTAAAGGAAATTATATGACCTACAGCAGTTAACATAATTCAACTACTTTAACTACAGATATAAGATAACATATGATAACAGAATAATCTCACAGGTGTTAATCGCTTCTCATTATGTGTATTACTACACGATGCATGACACACGATTAAGGTGAAACTTGGGCCAATCTCCAAAATGGTCACACGAGTGAAAAATAGTCTCGAAATGGGCCAAAAATGGCACAAAGTATGCCCAGCTTAAACCAAACCAATTCTTATGCTTTCAGCATGACTAGTTTGCTAATTAGTCAGTGATGGTCTGGGGAGGGGCCTCGACAAGCTAGGCAACGGGCTGCCTGACTGCTATTAGGTATCATCAAGAAATCCTTGGGCCCATTTTCAGACCGTGCTCTGTTGCAGTGGGTCCTGGGTTCCAATGCCCAGCCTCAGCATTATTATTAGTCTCATGCAGGATCTCAATGATGCCGTGGATCAAGCATGTCCTTACATTACAAGCATGCATACAAGCACATGGGGCCATGCAAGCGACTGATACTGATAATGCTGCATTGTTCTGAAAAAAAAAAGTGCAATATCAGCACAAAATAATGTTTATATTCAACAACTAAAGAAAAAAATGGTTGTAGAATGGACCCTTTTATACTTCAAGCTTAACATAAATAGACATCCAGAGTGGAAAGCAGTGCAAATAAATGCAAACATGGGTTCATGAAACTCATCTTTTATCAAGATTGATGTCAGTGTAAGCTGTTTCTATTATATTCAACCTCAGACTGAATTTTGTGTTATTTCTATACAAAACTTAAAACAAGTTTGAAAAAAAGTGTTTTTCATATTATTTTTTGTTTTCGAGCCACGGAACTGTTTAGCCTGCACACAGTTTTTTTTTTTCAAAGCAAAACTTGAGTCTATCAATTGTACGGTCAGACTTAACAATGACAACACACAGACGTCCAAGCTCCATATAACGTAGGAATGATTTACAAACATTCAGAGATGAACTTACACACTTGCTTTACTTCTCTGGGATAGCTTGCTCGGAGATGAAATGCCAGTTTGGCAGCATGTAGCAAGAATCCAGATGCTTTCAGTGTGAAGTAATTCCAGACAGCCGTCAGGTCTTGCACGCGACAGCCGCTCTTTCACGTAACACATATTGCTCTGATGTGCTAGTGTCACTACCTGGGTTACGCTACTTCACAAGTTTTGTGAGGTGCTTTTGTAAATATTTAATGGATCGGGTTACATTTTTTATTTCTCCCCATTTTCTGATCCGGTAATTTAGGTCAGGATCGGACCGATACCGATACTGTATATCAGATTGGTCCATCCCTGCTACACACCATTAAATGCTGGCTCTTCTCTAATATTCAGAATTATAACATTTCAGCACATTAACAGAAAACAGATGAGAAAGGTCAAATGTCGGCACCTAGTAGTCAGACCATCCGCACCCGTTTTTGGGGAAAAACAAGTGTTTGATGGGTCCAAATGTGCCTCTATATCCTTACGTTAAAAAAACAAACAAACAAAAACAAAACATGGGCTTATCACTGAGAGTACAATAATGGTCCCACTTATTTTACCTTCTCTTCCAGGTGGCTTGTATCTATCAAATACAATGCAAATATAACACATCACATTACGTTACACATACAAATATAATATTTATACTTACTGTTAGTAATATTAGGGACAGTGTTGCTACACAAAAGAGATGGGTCTGTACATCATGTACATGAAGAAGTTATCATGAGTGTCAAGGGTCAATCTCTGGTCCTTCCGAAATGCAAGTCTGTTGAATGGCCTTTATTTCTACTTTAGTTAAATGACATGTACTATTTGTAGTCTTGTTTTATTCGGCTAGATTTGTAATGTAGTATATCTATTTATATAGGACATATATAGGAAAGTGTACGTCCACCTGGAATGTAATATGCTATTTAAATAAAGATTTGTTTGCCGTCTTGCATCTTCTGTGGCATTCCTCTAGTCTACACTGTAACTACAGCAGATGAACCAACCTGTGCACTGTCTGGATTAACTACAAGAAAGCCTATGACTCACATGGATCCTGATATACCTAGAACTCAGAAGAAATGGCAAGTAAATGGTAAATGGCCTGTATTTATATAGCGCTTTACTAGTCCCTAAGGACCCCAAAGCGCTTTACATATCCAGTCATCCACCCATTCACACACACATTCACACACTGGTGATGGCAAGCTACATTGTAGCCACAGCTGCCCTGGGGCGCACTGACAGAGGCGAGGTAATTAGCAAGTAATTAATTGCTCCCTCCATAATTCCTCTTCTACACCACTGCAATCGGGAAATATAAAATATTTAGGTATTAATGTTTCTCCCAAGCTTGCAGATCTAACTAAATTAAACCATATCCCACTTTTAAAGAAGGTAGAAGATGATCTGGCTAGATGGAAATGTCTACCCATATCACTCATGGGAAGGGTTGCCGCTATAAAAATGATGGTCTTACCAAAAATAAATTATTTATTCTCAATGATCCCAACTAAACCGCCACAAGACTGGTTCAGATCTCTAGATTCATGTATGTCCAAATTCCTTTGGAAAAATAAACCCCCACGTGTAAGCTTAAAAACACTACAAAAGACTAAGGATAAAGGAGGACTGGAACTGCCTAACTTTCAGCACTACTTCTTAGCCAACAGGCTTCAGTTTATCTCAGGATGGCTAAAACATACCCTCTTAGATGAACCTTGGCTAGATGTAGAACAAGCACTTTGCAATAATCTAGAGATCTCAGACCTACCATTTATCAGCTCAAACATCCAACGACATGAATGCTTTAAAAGCATCAACATCAGCTCTTCTCTGACAGCATGGTGGGAGTTTCTCAAATTGACGGCGTCTTCATTAATCCCATGCAAACGTACACCTATCTGGAACAACCCTGACATATTACAAAACAATAATATGATAAACTTTTCAGATTGGAGTGGTAAAGGAATCAAATATTTAGAACATATACTAGAAGGAACAGAATTTATTTCATTTGACGGACTAGTTACACAATATGGGATCAACAAGAAAAGATTTTTAGAATATCAACATATTAAATCCATAGTAAAAAAGAAATTTAAACCGGGTCAAGTTGAACTACAAACACCACCAAGTGTGGTTCAATTTCTTACTCTTAAAACCCCCAAATTACTATCCAAAATATACAGAATGCTTTCTAAAACAGATGAATCAATATCACTTCCTATTGCAAAATGGGAAGCGGATTTATCAGTTAACTTAGACCTAAACTTCTGGTTTCAGATTTGCTTAAAAACCTTTCATCTAATTAGAAATCCCAGTCTTCAATTAATTCAATACAAAATATTACATAGAGTGCACTATACAGACCCATGTTGTAGGTGACGTCAGACGCCGGAGAATTGGCGGAGAAAAAGCAAATGGTAGCATAGAGTTTAACAAAGGTTTTTCAAGCTTCAGTATTACCAAATATACTAATCAATTGTCATATAACTAATGTTGAAAACACGCAGTTCTTTGAATCTTTGGGCTGAAGGAGGGACAATACTCGGTGTATATATGCTCAATCAACAATCATTTATTTCGGTACAATTCACAATAAGAGCATTACAACGTCCGGACGGGAGAGATGCTACCAGAGGGTCAGGCACATGTCTCAAAATGGTGACGGGTTGCTCAGCTTTTTATAGTCTCTAGTGGCCCCCAGCTAGTCGTAAAAGCCAAAACATCACATTTTTTCTCTGTTACAGCGCCTAAGTTATGACCTCGGCAGTTGTTTCTCTGCTTTCTGTAAGGTGGGGGTGTGGAATGTGGTCTGTCTATCTCCCCTGTCTTTAGACACAGAGTCTCCTGCTTACAACCTTCTCTTCATGATTCAACAGTTAAGCATGTCAAGAAAACAGTGTAACACATTCCCAGCAGATCAAGGATACAGAGTGATGCACATTTATCTAATGAACTAATATGTGAATATGTTCTGTTAACTCAAAAGTATAATGACAACTAAACTACATACAGATCACACACTCTATTTTAAAGGGTATAATATGATCTACAGCAGTATTCTAATTCAACTACTTTGATTACATCTATAAGGTAACATATAATAACAGAATAATATCACAATACCCTCTTTTGATCTCTCATTAAAGAGATCACTAATAACAAGCACTTCAGCGTTGCAAGGTCCAGGTTTTCTTGATCCTGAGGCCCTCTGTCCCCCTTTAACGGGTGGACCATATGGGGGATGACCTCTGTGTTCCCGCAGTTCAGATGCAAGCAAAGTTAGATTTACAACCATAACAGCAGTTACAGATGACACTCCCATCACTCCCCAATTCTCCCACAGCTTTATTTTGGTGCTCCAGTTTTCCACTCCCATTTTAATACCCCCTTATACCTTTCAAATGTACTTAGGCTAGAACCTCTGTCTAAGGAGCTTTTAACCTTTATTTTTATTGCTGCAGCTACCAGTGTCTTCCAGTTGGGTGATTCTCAGCTTCTTTCTTCAACCTCCGGGGTTAGACCACCCTTTAGTCATTGCACAGTTCTGGGGATTATTCCGCCCCGATTTCAAACAAGGATCTGTGTGTTTTGGGTTCACCGGCGTGTCCCCCTTTTTGCCAAGAGCCTCTCGAACCTCGTTGGTCTGGTGTTCCTGGTTTTCGCCAACCCCTTCATGGTTATTGCTGTGTCTGTGGGATCCATCTTCTCCAGGAGCCCAAACGTCATGACACTTGACCCCAGTTGCTGTCTCGGCAGTCCCTACATCTGTCCCTGCTGTGAAGGGTCCTCACATCTCCGGGTCCCCGTCTGGTGTCTGTTCCTTTCTCTGCAAGAGACAGAAAACCAAAACACCTCTCTCCCTAGCCTTGATAATCTAATATTGTTATCCATTGTTGTTCTAATGATTCAAATTTGGTTTAAAATATTATGTTCAGGACCTATTCTAATCATAATCTATGTGTGTGTAAAAGAAATCAAAAATTAGTGAACCCTTTCTAAGTCTAACACATTATAAGCTTAAGTTTTACCATAGCTAAATTATTAAACACAAAAATAACGTCATAAGATGTTCATAAAACCATTGTTTGATGTTCGGACTCAACTCCCCCTTTTTGACACACTCCCATGTGTCAATTCATTGGAGCTAGACAATTAAAAGAGAAGGTTGGTGACCTCATATCTCAGAAAGTATCAGAAATTCTTCTCTCGAGTACCGTTGCTCCAGCCTTGTCATCCCTGAGGATCTTCGATCCCGAAAATGTCCCTTCTCCTCATGTAATAAAGTCTGTCATCCTTCCATGCCCTGGTAACTGGTCCATCCAGAGCTGTAACATTTTGAAATGTACATACAACAAGCCAAACCACACCTTGGTCACACCAACCCTTTTCTGCCCCGAAGATGTCCAATGCCATCCTAGTATGGACTGTCAAAAGTGGCTTTAACGCTGACTATCCTGACAATCCATTTTATAACGTTTCCTGGTCAGATTTGCCAATCTCTGCACCAGGGTTGTAATAGTTTTGCAATTTTCATCAGTTTTTATTTTTATTTAGCTTCGACTTCAGATTTTCAATTTTATATCAGTTTTAATTAGTTTTTACCAATTCTTTGCTAGTTTAGTGTAGTTTTTATTTTCTGAAAATCCTTAGTTTCAATTTAGTTTTATTTGTGTTTTGCAAAAATTAAGTGTAACAAAATCCCAGTTCCGTCATATCAGTCATGCTCTTCTGGTTATCCTTGGGTGTTGAGACTAATAACTATTAACTCTTGCCGCACCGTGTGGTCCTAATTTTGGTTGGAGTGAATTGATAACCTTTTGAAGGCGATTGTTTCACACCTTTACTTAGATGTCCCAGTCCTGTTGTCTCGGGATACATCACGCTGCCTTATCTGGGGTTAGCTGTTTTCTGGGGATGCGGGTTGAGTGGGTGAGCTCTTCAAGGAGGGGGAGTGTGCTCCCCCTGATGAGGTCTTCTAGGTAAGCTAGGTTAACCTTCTTGTGTGAGCTTTTCAAGTGCACTTTAAGGTTAGTGGGACTTTTAGTTTTATAAATGTCCCTCATGACCCCCTGATGACCCAGTATTTCATTTTTGCACACTGTAGTACACATTTTAGTTTTTGCTTGTAGCTCGCATACTCTACTTGCCACTCCTCTAAGTCCTGATGTTTCTTAGAGAGGGCAACAGTACCTTTAAAATTATATCACACGTGTGGGGGTGTGGCCTTGCCAATTGTTTTGCCCACCTTTTCAAAATGGCTGGCGTGCCCACAAGCACATTTCATGGAAAAAGAAAGGTAAGCTTGATATTTACATTAAAACTGTTTTGTTAAACTCAGATTTTTATTTTATTCTTTTTGCAAGTACCCCTCCTCGGTGGCGAGAAACTGTTGGTGTGGTCAAGTGGGTGCTCTGGAAACAAACGCTCAGGACAGAACAGTTATCAGCCATGTACTTCCTACAAATTTTGCATATGTTTTATTCCATATTGATCCTCTGAGTGTAATGGTACATTTTAATTTGAATTTATCCAAACTAAACACAATATTTTCTTTATTTACTTTGCTCTTGTTCTTTTTCAGTACCACATCCTATCAAATGTCCCTGTCGATTATATTCTACATCTAATAACTTACTATTTCAAGTGAGAACCTAAATCACGTGGACCAATGTTTATTATTGCATATCTCTATTCTGAATGTGGCCAGTCATTCATAGGTATTGTTCAATTTTGGCGATTTTCCTCTATAAAATTTAATTGACTTTTTTACAGTGGCCTGCTGTGGTTAATAGTAACATATTCCAGTCATGAGTGATATCAAAAGTCTTCTCCACTGTAGCATTTGGCATTCCCAATAATATAACATGATACCTTAATCAAAACACAGTTAATATAGCACAGTTTTCTTGATGCAAACATCAGTAACTCAAAATCAGCAACCACAGTGTTAAGTCTGCAGTTCATACTTATGTGAAGCTAGAGTCTCCTCCTCCAGTCTCTCTTATCCTCCTGCTCCTGAAAAAACAAAACAAAACAAAGCGAAGCATCCACCCTTCTCTTGTCGGCTGGGTGAATTGTTTATGAATTGTTTATTGGCATTTACTAATCCTAAAGTGGGTGCAGTCATTGTCTCAGTATCAAGTCAGTCAAAACTTTTAGTCGTCAGTCCATCACAGTCCATTCGCATGCATACCTCCATACACATTCATACCAGATGTTGCTGATAATGGAGTCTCCCGCGCAACCTATTCGAGCCTCCATCACCAGCAAGATGACGTCATCATTTTAAAGGAAAACAATTCCTTGTTGTTTTTTTTTTTTTTTTTTTTTTTTTTTTTTTGGGCCGGATTGACTCGGTGCAATCCTTTTAGATCAGTGTTCCCTATAAGTGAATTTCTCCCAAGCCAATTACAATCATGGAGAAGCACACTTTGCAACTGTTTACAGTAATAATATTTTATAGCGCTTTAAATTTCAATCTTTCAGGCCTTGTTTAAAGAGCTGATTGTTAAATCATGAACTCACAAAATATCACCATATCACCATATCACCACCGGTGGATCACACCTCTCAGATGTTTTTTTCTCCAGTGCACTGTAACAAAAACGAAAACAGACATAACCAACAAAATACTACTACAATAACACAAACTAGGGCCCGTTGCAGACATGTCCAAGCATAAAACTATCCCTCTCTCGCTTACGAGACAGAACACAAGCCAAAGCTCACTGATAAAATCAAGCTAGCGCTAAACCAAAACCAAACAATCAACCAGAAATTCACAGGAACATTTTGCTTCCTGCCGGGACAATATTGGGTGGGAATGAGAACCTCAGGTGCCGTAACACCTTTTGTTCCTCCTTGAATTAAAACTCAATCACAGAAAATGCCGTACTCCAACCTAACCTTACACTATTAATTCATCATTTTCACTCTGTGCCACTGTTCCTCATCAGGGCTGTGTGAAGCACAGCAAAGAATTCAGTCAAGGCCTTGAGCCATAAACAGACATCACGCACAGACATTGTTTTCATAACTAAACCGTTTTAGAGCTTATTCCTAAAATCTACATAAATGCCTTCTAGGTGACATATAACACATTCTAAGTAATCAATGGCTCCTCATAAAAATTATGCATTGGGATGTTTGTGTGCAGCATTTTGCATATCAGCATAAGCAAAGCATTCTTCATTGCATCAGCGTGTATGTGTGTGTGCGTGTGTATATGTGTGTGTGTGTCATTTCTCACTCACTCAACGAGTGCACGTGTTCATGTGTGTATTTCACTTCATTCTGAATCTGTGTGTTTGGAGACGTGTGTGTGTGTGTGTGTGTGTGTGTGTGTGTGTGTGTGTGTGTGTGTGTTCATCACTTTCCTGTTCTGGTGTTCTGGGTAAACCACGGCCTGAAGCATGCCCTGGGGTCCTGCCCCCCTCCTTTTTCAGTTTGTTTGCGACCATTGCTGCTGCTGCTGCTCAAAATTCAGTCCATCCTGGTTCTGACCCCAATTGGGGCAGTCCTTTCTCCAGTGTCGATGTTCACCGCAGGTGAAACCTGCATCTTCTTCTGTGTTTTTGTCCATTCTGAGGTGCCTTCTGTCCTCAGTTACTCCTCTTGTCTCGGTCACGCCCTTTTTCGCCACCCGATCATCCGTGTTGGTCCATCACTGTCCTGCACAGTGTGAATGCAAAGTTATCAAGGTCAGCATTCTTTCGCTCGGCCTTACTTTTCATTCGGGCTTGGCGGGCGTCTCGTCACAGCTCTGTCAGCTGACGCAGTCTGGGAATTTTCCCCCGTGTAGTGAAACGGGCCTTAGGTTTAGTGCTCTCCGTCTTGGCTGCCTGAGATCACATTCCTGCAGGTCTGTTGACATTCTCAGGTCGTTGTTGTGGGTCCAGCTGTTGCAGCATTTGGTCAGTGTCACGTATGGGGGAGAGCAGGAGTCCAGTCAGCCTCGGCTTTCAGGGCCGGCAAAGCAGCCTGTAATTAAATATGTATAGAAAAAACAAAAACAAAACAAAACAAAAACAAACAAAAAACAAAAACAAACGAACAGGAAAATGTTGTTGTGTTGGCTGTGTTATTCAGAGGGGAGGCAATGGGGCCAGGCCCTGTGTCAGCCTTCTCTCCCCCTTTTTTTTGTTTTTTGTCTCCCGATATAATCAACTCCTAACCCACCAAGTTGACAGGACAACACCGGTATATGTTAAAATTCTTAAGATCATGTTTAAAAGCCCAAAAAAGGAACTTTCTTTCATTCAGTAATCACTTTTATTAATCAATCAACAGAAAACATGTCACAATTTGAATCTTTTAACCACTAAATTTGTTGTGTCTTGCCTGGTTGGTTAGACCAGTGTTCCTTTTTATTTTATTTTTTTTTAGTTAAATTGTTGTCCTGCAACCCAGAGGGTTTCTTTGTCAGTAATGTATAGACTTCATCATTTAAGTATGTTAATTTTTCTTTAACCTTGCTGGAAAATCTTCACGTGTTCATGAGTGTAAGCTGTTTCTTCATTGCGTGTATGTGCATTTGTATAAAAGCAGGTTAATTTTATCTTTTCTCAAACTAGGCGTTACCTTAAAAGGAGCCTTTCTCTCAGATTTCTCTGCTTGTGTGTGTTTTTGTTTCACCTTTTGTTGTGATGCTCCGGACGCCTTCCCAACCTCCACAAGTCCGTTGGCCCCAATTTTATGTGTTAAAACTTCTCTTAATTTCTCCTCTAATTCTCTCCTCGCTGCTGTCTTTTTCACAGCTGCTGATTCGTGCTGGGTGTGGTTCCCATTACCTATAATTTTGCTTCGGCCGCTGTGCTTGTGGGGGCAGTTGGTCCAGGTCCGCAGCTTCCTGTATTAACACACTAAGAGATTTATTTTAATTTCATTTTCATCACTTTTAAACAGATAAGCAGGCCACACGCCTACCTTGACAGCGTAAACTGTACGCCAGTCTCCCAACACATTCCTCTCTGTACTCCTCCATAATTCTCCACTGCACACCTCTTACTATCTCTCCTTTTTATTTTTATTACACCACAGAGTAATACACCCAATTATGCCCGTCTATCTCCATGTGGCTCCAAATTCCCTCTTTATTTTAATTTCACACTCGTCAGGGGACAGGCACACAACAATTTCAACCACTGAAACGAGGAATTCAACCTTTTTATATTTCTTTACTAATCTAGACTCAACGTTTGTTCGCAAAATGTGTCTTGTTCTAGTCCGGAATAAATGTGAACCCGTGATTACACGGCCGTTCCAGTGTTATATCCGTAGCTATGCGGGGGCCCTCACCTCCCCAAGTCACCACCTCGGCACCCGGACGCCGCCGGTCCTGGCCACGCGTCCACGGACAGGAGGGTCGCCACTCCTAGGGCAAATGTTCCACAGGTACACTAGGCATCAACCTTTGATCCTAAAATGTGTATTTGCTCTAATGTCCTCCTAATCAAACACACCAACCGTCACTGTCACTGTGTTCACGCTTCACACTCCACACAAAAACACACTCAGAGCGCGCCTCACTCACACTCTCACTCAGTGCGCGCTTCACCCACAAGACAGCACCCAGAGCGCGCCTCGCAGCTTCACACACACTCTCTCACCCAGAGCGCGCTTTGACACTCACACACAACACTTTTCCTCAGCGGGAATTTTACACAGAAACCTCTGAGCTCAACTATTAGATCTTCTTAAAGCACACTGCACCATAGACCAAAATACCCCTTTCTCTGCGATTATGACCGCCACCACGGGGCAAAGTCGCATCATAAAAGTGATGCTTGCATCCCCGAAGTTATACCTGACATCATAAACCAGGTGTTGCTATGTACTTAAATTTTACTTTGTATTATGACCGCAGCCCTTTATACTCGACTGACGCCACAAACCACCGTCAAAACCTCTATCAAATGTACTAAAACTAGCACCAACCACTACTGCACTTCACGGCCGCACCACCGGAACACGCCGTATCATAAACCAAACCTACGGACGTGTTTCGCTCTCGCGTTGCCAGCGTCCAACTGCACCGTGAAGCCAGCATCTGCTTGTCCTTAAATCAACTTCTATTTCATAGCCGGCAAAAGCCAGGACATCACTGACACCATAAACAAAATAAACAAACCTCGACTTCAATGTACTGAACTAATGGCCGCGTCTTCAGAAGAAATTCTAACGTATTATTGCTACAGAAGCCAGTATTAGACAAAATTAAATGTGGAAGGTAAAGTGGCTGCAACTAGCTCAACGTAGTATCTTATTAGTTTCTCGGTAGAAGCAGTTTACTGCAACTAGCTCAACGTAGTGTCTTATTAGTTTCTCGGTAGAAGCAGTTTATTTACACACTGGAATTCAGCCTCAACTTATGTTGTTAGTATCTTGCGCCAAAAACCAGACACCGACAAATTTACTGTGAAAATACATGTGACTCAGTGAACAGATTAATTTGGAAAGCCCAATATGCACATTTGGTATTTATAATACAACAGGCTGTGCTTACCTTTTTATTTTTGGACCGGTCCTCTGTTCACCTCGCCTCACGATCTCACCAAAGGTCAAATCTGCACCTCCTCAGCACACCAAAGATCCGGGTCACACGGCACCAAGTTGTTGAAAACACGCAGTTCTTTGAATCTTTGGGCTGAAGGAGGGACAATACTCGGTGTATATATGCTCAATCAACAATCATTTATTTCGGTACAATTCACAATAAGAGCATTACAACGTCCGGACGGGAGAGATGCTACCAGAGGGTCAGGCACATGTCTCAAAATGGTGACGGGTTGCTCAGCTTTTTATAGTCTCTAGTGGCCCCCAGCTAGTCGTAAAAGCCAAAACATCACATTTTTTCTCTGTTACAGCGCCTAAGTTATGACCTCGGCAGTTGTTTCTCTGCTTTCTGTAAGGTGGGGGTGTGGAATGTGGTCTGTCTATCTCCCCTGTCTTTAGACACAGAGTCTCCTGCTTACAACCTTCTCTTCATGATTCAACAGTTAAGCATGTCAAGAAAACAGTGTAACACATTCCCAGCAGATCAAGGATACAGAGTGATGCACATTTATCTAATGAACTAATATGTGAATATGTTCTGTTAACTCAAAAGTATAATGACAACTAAACTACATACAGATCACACACTCTATTTTAAAGGGTATAATATGATCTACAGCAGTATTCTAATTCAACTACTTTGATTACATCTATAAGGTAACATATAATAACAGAATAATATCACACTAACAACATCTGTTTTATCATCTCTAACACCCTGGAGGACAACGGGGAGAGTTTAGACGCTCTCCAAGATTACATTGACCGCTGTTTTCAAGATTTAGTAATGAATAAGGCCCAGAGTGCATCCTCCCCGGCCAAAATTGAGACGCCGTCATCGAAGAGATGTCGCCCGGCAGACTCCCCCGGTACAACATCGCCTGCCGGCAAAGACATCACAGACATCCTGGAGTCAATCGACAAGCGATTGTCCAGTTTCGATGCGAGGCTGTCCCTGGTGGAGATTTTACACCGGGAATTTAAATCTCTGAGAGAATCCCTGGAATTCAGCCAGCAGCAGGTGGAATCGCTTGCCGCTGAAAATACCACGCTACGGGAGTCGGTCAAATCTCTCACCGAAAACGTGACCCAGCTAAACATTGAAAATAAAAAAATAAAAGAGTCCGTTATCGATCTACAAGCCCGTAGCATGAGAGATAATCTTGTGTTTTCTGGTATTCCAGAATCTGCCGGAGAGGACGCGGAGGCAACGGTGAAAAGCTTCATTAAAATCCACCTGAAGCTGCCGGAGGACACCGTAAAGAACATCGACTTTGATAGAGTACATCGCTTGGGGGGCGTGAGGTCGCGGACCGGGAGACCACGGCCTATTGTGGCCAAATTCAGTCAATTCAAACAGAAGGAACAGGTGAAGAGTCGCGGCAGAGAGCTGAAAGGAACGGACTTCAGCGTGAACGACCAGTTCCCCAAAGAGATCCTGGAACGACGCAAGGCCCTGTTCCCAATTCGACGTAGCTTCATCCAGAAAGGCTCCCGTGCTGTCATCGCCGTGGACCGGCTCTACGTGGACGGACAGCTGTACCGCGACCCCGGCACCACACCGTGGTTATATTGACTGCACTCCAGATAAGAACCCGCTACACTCTTTTCTTATTCATTCACACTTTCTCCTTTAACATGGGTTTAACCTAGTAATATCAGTATGATGTCATAGCAGATATAACACCGTCACCCTCCGTCATTGCTTTAATTGGAATGTTTCCGTTTCGTTTCTTTTTTTTTGTTGTCGCTCACAGTTCATGTGGTTTCTTTCTTTCTCTTGTCTTTCACTGCTGTGATCACCTACTTCCCCACTCACCTACAAACAACACCCTCTATTTCTCCATATTTTCACACCACGATCACGCAAACACATCCGCTCAACGGCAGCATATTCACAACAGCCTCACAGCACGCACAGACTTGCAGGACACATAACACAAGCCATGCTTGTTCATATTAGTGAATATTCACACACATAGTCAGACTTATGGAGCCTCTCACCACACCTTTTTTTTTTCCTCTCTCTCTTTCTATTTACAAACAAGGGATGTTTCCACATTCTCTCCACCCGTCTAAACGAAACACCCAGCGTACATCATTAGAAATACACACACAATTATGGGCATGCTGAGGTTTGTCACATGGAATGTAAATGGAGCTGGCTCCAGAGGAAAGATGTTAAAGATATTTAACCAGCTTAAAAAACTACAGGCAGATGTTGTTTTATTACAAGAAACTCACAGACCTGTCACAGGTTTAAACGAACTTAAAACACCTGAGTTTCCTAACGTGTTTGCAGCCTGTTATAATTCTAGACAACGGGGAGTAGCAATTTTAATACATAAAAATGTTAATTTTACAGTACTCGATACAGTTATAGATCCAGAGGGTAGATTTCTAATTATTAAACTATCAATATTGAACAAAAAACTATGTATTGTAAGTATATATGGTCCAAATGTTGATGAACCCTCATTCTTCCACGGATTTTTTAGTGCACTCTCTGAACACCTCGAATGCACACTCATTCTTGGTGGTGACCTCAACCTTGGACTAAATGAAGAAATGAATAGGCTCAACACAACAGGAACTCAGCGCAATTGGCAATCCACAAATATAATCAAACAGTATATGAGCGACTTTGGCCTTCGTGATGCATGGCGCTCCCTTCACCCCAACAGTAAGGAATATACTTTTTTCTCGCATGTTCATCACTCTTACTCTCGTCTGGATTATTTTCTGGTCAGCAGCTCACTGCTGAGTGACATTTCAGACACTGAGATTCATCCTATAGCTGTCAGCGATCATGCTCCTGTATCTTTAACACTAATGCACAAGAATAACACTACGCCAAGAAAAAACTGGAGATTTAATACATCATTGCTTAAAGATGAAGACTTTATTAAATATTTTAAAAAGGAATGGACTTCATATTTAGACTTTAATGACACTCCCGGAATATCTGCTTCTGTTCTATGGGAAGCAGGGAAAGCTGTAATGAGAGGTAAAATAATTTCTTTCTCATCACACAAAAAGAAAGAAGAAAACAAAAATATTCAGGAATTAGAAAAAACCATCAAATCACTGGAAGAAGCCTACGCATGCGACCAAGATCAGGAAACATTGAACAAAATACGCAAGACAAAACTAGAATTAAAATGAAACTATTAATAAAAAAACACAATTCCTTATACAAAGACTTCGCTTGCAGAATTTTGAACACAGTAACAAATCAGGTCGATTTCTAGCTAACCAGTTAAAAATAAATAAAGAAAAAACAACTATATGTGCTGCTAAAGATTTATCGGGGAACACAATATATGACCCTGGAAGAATAAACAACATTTTTAGGGATTTCTATGAAACTTTATACTCACCACAAATAAACCCATCTAAAAATGAAATTGATCTGTTCCTTGACAACGTAACTCTTCCAAAATTACTAGACAGTCAAGCAATGGAACTGGATTCGCCACTGACGCCAAGTGAACTCCAGGAAGCCCTGATAAGTATGCCCAATAATAAGGCTCCAGATCCAGACGGCTTCCCTGCAGAATTCTACAAAGAATTCTGGACAATTTTGGCACCAGTATTCCACGGCATGTTGCAGGAAATCGAGGAAAATGGCAGACTACCACCAAATATGAATTCTGCCAACATTAGTCTCCTGCTAAAACCAGGCAAAGACCCTTTATTTCCCTCAAGCTATCGTCCAATTTCTCTTTTAAATGTAGACCTTAAAATAACCTGCAAAGCTCTCTCAAAGAGATTAGAGAAAATGACCCCCCTCTTAATTCATCCTGACCAAACTGGTTTCATAAAAGGTCGGCACTCCTCAACAAACACTCGTAGATTACTTAATTTAATAGACTACTCATACGATAAAAACATCGAAACCATAATATTATCTCTAGATGCAGAAAAAGCATTTGACAGAGTTAACTGGAAATTTTTATTCGCAACTTTGCACAAATTTGGTTTTGGAAACTCTTTCATAAACTGGATAAGAATATTATACAATTCCCCAACAGCTCGTATCAGAACAAATGACCAGACATCCTCCAGCTTCTGTCTCCTGAGGGGCACCAGACAGGGATGCCCACTCTCCCCTTCACTTTTTGCAATTTTTATCGAACCTCTAGCAGCAGCATTTAGACAGGCTACAACAATTAAGGGCATAAAATGTAAGAACATAGAACATAAAATCAGTCTCTATGCAGATGATGTGTTGCTTTTTCTACAAAACACACAAACCAACCTCTCAGAGGTAATTACTTTAATAAACTGGTTTTCAAGAGTTTCAGATTATTCAATTAACTGGCCAAAATCTACAGTTCTCCCCATTAACTGCTCCTTCCATAATTCTTCCTCTGCCCCACTGCAATCTGGAAATATTAAATATTTAGGTATTAATGTCTCTCCTAAGCTTTCAGACTTAACTAAATTAAACCACATCCCACTTCTAAAGAAAGTAGAAGGCAATCTGACTAGATGGAAATCTTTACCCATATCACTCATGGGAAGGGTCGCCACTATAAAAATGATGATCTTGCCAAAAATAAATTACTTATTTTTGATGATCCCTAACAAACCATCACAAGATTGGTTCAGATCTCTCAATCAATATCACTTCCTATTGCAAAATGGGAAGCGGATTTATCAGTTAACTTAGACCTAAACTTCTGGTCTCAGATTTGCTTAAAAACCTTTCATCTAATTAGAAATCCCAGTCTTCAATTAATTCAATACAAAATATTACATAGAGTGCACTATACAGGTCATCGGATGTTCAAGATGGGCTTTACGTCTACCAACAACTGCTCACACTGCCAAACCAATTCACTGGACAATTATATCCACGCTCTTTGGTTCTGTCCACCAGTTCAGAAGTTTTGGCGCGAGATATGTGAAGACTTATCGAAGTGTCTGAAATGTAACATTCCAACTTCCCCTTTAGTGTGTTTGTTGGGCAGCTTAGATAATGTCACTTCAGAAAAGAATATCGCCCATATGGTTTTCACTGCCCTATGCATAGCCAAGAAAACAGTCCTCATGAACTGGAAAAATAAAAATAATCTTAATTCTAACCAATATAGGAATTATCTATTAGATTACATTAGTCTTGATACAGCCTCTGCCACCACATCAGATCAATTGCTCTGGGCTCCTTTGATCAGCTCCATCACCTAGTGGGGGTGGGGGGTCATAGTTTGGTCCCGCCTTCACTGTTGTGATTGGTGTGGGGGTAGGGACAGGCTTAGGGCGTCGGGGGGTTCCCCGGAGGCATCTTCCTTTGGGGGCTCAACCCGGGGTAGCGGTCATGTCCGGTTAGGGGCTCTGTTGGCTCTCAGGTGACTGTTTCCTCGCGGCTGCGTGCAGCGGGGCTAGGGGAGGGTCTGTGCTGACGGACGTGGGTTACTGACCTGGTAGCCTGGCTGCCCCTGGATGGGTCCGGGATGGGCGTGAGGTTCTGGGGGCGCTCCGTCTCTGGGCTGGGGCCCGGGCCGGGCCTCAGCGGCTTGGGTCCTGGTTGGTGTGTTGCCGGGGTTGTGGGCGGGTGGGTGCATGGGGGCCCATCCCTGGCGCAGGGTGCCGCTGGTGCGTCGAGCCGCCTGGGGGGCTCTTCAACTGGTGGGGAAGATTGTCACATCTTGCAGGAGCTTTCCTCTCCTCAGGGGCTCTCTCTGCAGGAGGGGGAGATACAGGAGAGGTGGAGGAAGATCTCAGCCTGGGTGTTTATTGTCTTATGTAGTCTGGAACAAGAGTGGATGGTGGGGTGGGTGCAGTTTTCTCTGTGGTGGGGTTGGGTGGACTGTCCCGGGCTCTGTGGGGCCGGGAGGCGCTGCTGCGCTGGGCCCCGGTCTGGATGGGCCTGGGCCCCCTTTCCCTGGCGGGTCACGGAGTATGGGGGTGCCTACTGGGGTCAGCGGGGGAGCTGGCCCCAGGGAGGGGTCACTTGCCCCTCCCTTCCTTCCCTCCCCATCTCCAGCTGCCTCCCTCTTCCCGCTCCACCACAACCACCCACACATGCAGGACCTTGGAGTAGGGGTATGTCACCAGGGTGCAGAGGAGGCCACCCCCCCGTCCCCTTCTGGCTGCCTCTGCCTCAATTTTATCCCACAACTTAGACATTCACATTACTCACACTCTCATTACACATACATATAGGATCTTGGGGGTGGGCACGATACACGGAATCCAAAGTACCATCAGGGTGTACACCCCACCCCTGGCGTCGTTGCCCACCTCTCAATGTTAAATACACGTAGACATTGAGGGCTAGCAGGAGGGACCATGCGCTTACCTGCTGCTCTCTGGCAGGTAGCTCCATGCCCTCCTGGGTTTTAAATACACCTTAGAACACACATGCATCAACACTACAATGAGCGGGTGGAGGGAGGTTTGGAGTCTTCTCTCACCCCCGTTCTCTGCGACCTGCTGGAGCGGGGGGGCTAGGAGGAGGAGTTGGCCGTCCGACTGCGGTCTGGAGTGTGGGGCCTCCCTGCTGCTGCGGAGTCGGGGCGGTCTGCCTCCCCCCACCGCAGGGAAAAGGGTAACACCACCTGGGTCTGGGTGCAGTTCCCCCCTCCAGGGGCAAGGGTACCTAGACCCGGTTTGTAGAGTACGCTTGGGGAGTGTGATCGTGCGTACAGCGTCTCTTTATGTCTGTCTCCACGTTGGTTGAGTGTGGAGTAAGTGCATATGAGAGCATGAGGGTGGGAATGGATGTTTGTATATGTGTGTGCCTGTATTTCTGTGTCTATATGTCAGGTTGGGTGTCAGGCGCCACCTCTCTGGGGACATCTTAGGCCCTCCAAGGTTTGGAGGCCTATCTCCCCCTACCACCACTTCCCCTGCCAGTGGCGGACTCCCTCAGACATCGGTGCGTTGGTGGTTCTTTGTGTCCGGGGATGGACGTCCAGGTACACACCGGCTCACTCCTTGGCGGCCGCTTATCAGGGCCTGGAGCCTGGGGCTCGCTCGGGCCACTTCGGAGGTGGGGTGCCCCCGGCCTCTCGGCCTGGGGCTCGGTCACTCAGGCACGGCTGGCTGCCAGCGGAGCTCACGGGCGCGTCACTGCAACTCCCCCTGGCTTCTGCTCCGCGGCTGCTGAGTGAGCCCTCATCTGGGACTCTCCTCAGCTCTTTCTGGGACAGTGGCGCGGCTGCCCCTCTGTTGGTCTTCCTTGGTCTCTTGTGTTCTGGGGGCCTCTGGATGTCTAGAGTTTTGATCTCCTCCATACCTGCTTCATGCCCTGGAGGACGGGGCTGTGCCCCCCCCACAACCCCCCCCCCCCCCCCCCCCCCACAGGTTCCTTCATTACATGAAGGAACCTTTAAAAAAAAAAAACAAGCGCGTCCATGCTCACAGGTGTACACACGGGTGATCACACCCACAAACTACACCCTTTTTGGCTCCTACCTCAAAGCACACTGTGTTCTGTTGATCTTATGTGCTGCACAATAATGTTTAATATTTAGTATTTACTGTCATATTCCCATATATCATTGTGATGTTGTTTATTCTATTACTCTTGTTCTCTTCTGCTTGTTTTCTTTTTTCTTTCTCAGCAGGTGATCCAGGTGATTGATATATGCATTTTTTTTCTTTTTTTTTTCTGCTCATTCTGTTGGTTTTTGTCTTTTGCCCTTCTCCCCCGTCCCTCTTCTCAGCTGTTTCTATTTCCCTCTTTCTTTCTCCCCTTCTTTACCCCAGTCAAGTCTGTCCCGTATTCAGTAAGTGAAAATAAAATGAACAATAAAAGGTGAATCAAATGGACCATTACGGCAAGGCTGGGATGGTCAATTTGGTAAAGTAAATCCGTTGGGCATCTTTCTTTGCCTTTAGACAACAATTCTGATGGCAAAAGAGCCAAACGGGACAGGCAAAAAAAAAAAAAAGAAAAAAAAAAGAAGAAATGGCAAGTGTCTTAGAAACAGTATCTTTGTAACTCGTTTGTTCTGGCATTTTATCAGTTTTTGTTTAAAGCTCAAAACAAAAACTTGCATCAAAATGAAAACCGGAAAAACATTTACATTTTCTGAAAATTAAAATGTACTGTATGTAGGTCAGTTTTTGTTTTAAATCAGACATCACACATTAGAAGTCATAATGCACAAAGGTAAGAAGGGAGGAGTTGCAAAGAAAAATAGATAAGGTGTCAACTGCTGAGATCTGATTTCACAAACAGCTAACGCTTCATGACAAGTCTCATTTTAGTCTCATCTCAGATTACCTTGTTCCAAATACCAAAAATATCTTTTGCTGTGGGTTCCAACCACAAATCCCACACCCAGAAGAAATGGGAGTGTTATTTTTTTTCTTGATAAAGAAAGCCTAAATGTTTTTTTTATTGTTCTTCCTCAGATATTTCTTTCCTCTTCCAGGTTTTATTGGTTGCACTAAGTTCTTTTTTCAATCTATTAAGATCCCAATTTTAGATTCTCTGCCTGGCTTTAGTTACTTTAGTTACCCTAACCTTAACAAACCAAAAAATGAACTTCATACTGTGGCGGACCACCAGGTGGCTCCACTCACACCCAAGTTGAAGGGAAGTGTTGGGGTGGAGATTTTGGCGCTCACTTATGTGAAGTTCTGAGAGTCAGTTAATAAAGTTGGAGTGAGACACAGAGACCTCTCCTGTTGTTATTACATACCTCCACATTGGTGACCCCTGTAGCGAACATGCTAAGGCTCGACGACGAAGCCAGCTCCAGCCTGGAAGCATCGGCTGCCACCGGACTTTCACCTCCGCCGATGGCTGCGTTTGCTGTGGCGCTTAAATTGCCGGATTTTTGGCTTCACGATCCTCCTTCATGGTTCGTGCACGTAGAAGCTCAGTTTGCTCTTCGTGGAGTTTCAGCCGACGATACTAAATACCACCATGTGGTGGCCTCACTTGACCCGCTGTCAACCCACCGCGTGATGACTCTCCTCCGGGACCCCCCAGCCCAAGGCAAGTACAACGCCCTCAAGGCGCTGCTGCTGCGGCGTTACTCCCTCTCTGATGCTGAGCGAGCCGAGAAACTCCTTTCCCTCGCGGGCCTGGGCGACGGCACCGCTCTCGAGCTCATGGAGAGCATGCTGTCCTTACTGGGCGTGGATGACGGAGGATTTCTCTTCACCCACCTCTTTCTCCGACAGCTGCCGGCTCCAGTGCGCGCTGGCCTTGCCAACTCCCCGCTATTGGCCACGAAGGATTACCGCTGCCTTGCGGAAGAGGCGGATCGCATCCTCCTGGCTACCAGGACTTTCGGCGTCCAGGCGATTGTTCAGGACTCACCAGCGTGTTCCCCCGCCCCCTAACCAATGCTCCAGGGGCCCTCCGACTCGTCCACGGTGGCCGGAATCGCTGCACGGCGGCACCGCGGCACCGCGGAAAGGGGCTTTGTTTTTATCACCAGCGTTTTGGAGCGAAGGCACGGCGCTGTCTCCCGCCTTGCAGTTTCCAGACCCAGGGAAACGGGCATGTCAGCGCTCTGTAGCAGCCGCGACCGCTGGCAACAAGGAAAGGCTGCTTTTCTTAGAGGACTCACGCTCGGGGAGGCGTTTCCTGGTGGACTCCGGCTCACAGAAGAGCCTTCTTCCCCCGGCTGGCTCGGACAGGCTAGCTGAGGGCTGTGGGCCATTGCTAACAGCGGCTAATGGCTCTCCCATCAAAACCTTCGGTGAAAGGTTGGTGACTGTTTGCTTTCACGACCGTGACTTTCAGTGGAACTTTGTTGTTGCTGCTAGCTCTGTGCCTATAATAGGCGCTGATTTTCTTTGTGCTCACGGACTGCTGGTTGATGTTGCTAACAAACGTTTAATTGATGCTGTGTCATTTTCCTCATTACCCTGTTTGACTCGGGGTGCTCAGCCCGTGGTGCATGCTAACTCAGTAGATTCAGGTGACGTTTTTCAGTGTTTGCTTTCTGAGTTTCCCTCACTCTCTGTCCCCACTTTCTCGAGCACGGTGACGAAGCATGGGGTGGAGCATTACATAACTACAGTAGGGCCCCCAGTGTTTGCGCGCGCGCGCCGCCTCGACCCTGCCAAACTGGCTGTCGCTCGGGAAGAATTTGCCACCATGGAGCGTCTGGGCATCGTGCAGCGTTCGAACAGTGCCTGGGCTTCTCCGTTACACATGGTGCCTAAATCTGATGGTCGGTGGCGACCTTGTGGGGATTTCCGCCATCTTAATAATGTCACAGAGAACGATCGCTATCCCATTCCCCACATCCAAGATTTTTCCGCCCATCTTGCGGGGACCTCGGTTTTTTCGAAGATCGATTTGGTACGGGGATATCACCAGGTTCCCGTGCGCGCGGAGGATGTCCCCAAAACCGCCGTAATTACACCTTTCGGCCTTTTCGAGTTTCTGCGCATGCCGTTTGGCCTGAAAGGTGCCGCCCAAACCTTCCAGCGGTTGATGGACTCGGTCTTGCGCGGGCTGCCCTTTGTTTTTGTATATCTTGATGATATACTGGTGGCCAGCAGCTCGAAGGAGCAGCACATGTTCCATCTGCGGCAGGTTTTTCAGCGTTTGGCGGAGCATGGACTGATTATTAATCCGTCTAAATGCCAGTTTGGGTTGCCCGTTCTCGATTTTCTTGGGCACCGTATTTCCGCCGAGGGCGCGGTTCCGTTGCCTGACAAAGTCCGAGCTGTTTCGGAATTTCCGCGTCCCACGAATGTTAAGGCACTGCAGGAATTTTTGGGGATGGTGAATTTTTACAACCGTTTTCTCCCCAGAGCGGCACATCTGCTGAAGCCCCTTTATGGGGCGTTAAAAGGTAAGAAAGCTAATGACTCCGTTGACTGGTTTCCGGAAAGAATCCAAGCGTTTTCTGATGCTAAGTCAGCGTTAGCTAATGCTGCCCTTCTGGCCCACCCATCCCCCTCAGCGCCGATTGCGTTGACCACCGATGCGTCGGACATAGCGGTGGGTGCGGTGCTGGAACAGCGGATCTCGGGTGTCTGGCAACCGCTCGTCTTTTTCAGCCGTACGCTACGTGACAGCGAACGCAATTACAGCGTTTTTGACAGGGAGCTACTGGCGCTCCACCTGGCGACTCGTCATTTCTCGGCTCTCTCTCATCCAGGGGTCCGGGCCTCTATTAAACTGGTCAGCTCTAAATTTGTTTGGCCAGGCCTTCGCAAATCTGTTAAGGAATGGGCGTCGGCGTGCATCCCCTGCCAGCGTGCGAAGGTTCATAAACACACCAAGGCGCCCCTGGAGCCGTTCTTCATACCCGGCAAACGTTTCGATCATGTGCATGTCGATCTGGTGGGTCCTCTACCGCAGTCACACGGTTTTACGCACCTTTTGACTGTTGTTGACCGGACCACCAGGTGGCCGGAGGCGGTCCCCCTGGCGTCCACTACCGCAGCAGTGGTAGCCAAGGCGTTTTTGTCAAGCTGGGTCTCGCGTTTCGGCCCACCCGCGGACATTACGTCAGACAGAGGCCCCCAGTTCATTTCCGAGCTTTGGTCGGCCATGGCTGATGGACTGGGGGCTAAAGTCCACCGCACAACCGCATACAACCCGCAAGCTAATGGGATGTGTGAACGGTACCACCGGTCGCTTAAGGCTGCTTTTCGCGCCTCCTTAAAGGATGGCAATTGGGTTGACCGCCTCCCGTGGGTTTTGCTTGGGCTGCGCTCTGCGGTTAAGGAGGATCTCGGCGCTTCCCCAGCTGAGCTAGTGTTTGGTCATTCCCTCCGCGTGCCTGGAGAATTCTTGCCCGAAAATCCTCCTCCCTGCTTCGATCCATCGGTGCTATCTCTCAACCCGCTGTTGCACTCGCTTCGGGTTCCTGGTCCGGTGCACCATAGCGTGCCTGACACCTTTGTTCCAAAGACTTTAGAGACTGCTAAGTTTGTTTTTGTCAAGCACGATGCCCACAGGACACCGCTGCGGCCGCTGTATGACGGCCCATTCAGGGTTATTGAACCGGGCCGGAAACGTTTTGTTTTGGATTTTGGGGGTCGAAGGGAGACTGTGTGTGTTGACAGACTTAAACCTGCACATGTTCTTCCGGACAGTAATGTAGTGCCGGCCAAGGCCCCTCGCCGTGGCCGCCCTCCTTCGATGGGGTTGACAGACTCTGGTTTTCCCCCCAGGACTACCCCCGGACCACCGGCGTTTGAGCCTCCTCCTGCCTTTCCTGCTCGCCTTCACCAGCCTCGTTCACAGGATGGACCTTCCTCTGCCTGTTCTCTCCCTCCCAGGTTCAGTCGTTCGGGTCGTTTGCTTAGACCCAGGGTCCTGGACTGAATAGAGACCTAACTGTGTGTTCGGGGGGGGTATGTGTGGCGGACCACCAGGTGGCTCCACTCACACCCAAGTTGAAGGGAAGTGTTGGGGTGGAGATTTTGGCGCTCACTTATGTGAAGTTCTGAGAGTCAGTTAATAAAGTTGGAGTGAGACACAGAGACCTCTCCTGTTGTTATTACATACCTCCACAATACCCTTGTTGTTTATTCTGGCATTTTATCTTTTTTGTTAAAATCTGGAGAAAAAAAACTTGCATCAAAATGAAAAATATTTTTAATTTTCTGAAAGTGACATTGATAGGTTTGTAGCTTGAACCCATCCGCTGGAACGTTAAGGACAATCTGCTACGCAGCAAAAAGCAAGACACAAGGCACCAAAGTTCTCTGGTTTACTCATGCATGAGGGAGACCTGGCTGGAGCCAAGCGTCGTTCCACCACTTGACCACCATCAGACTCTCAGCCAGGCTCCCCATAGCACTCCTTTTATTGTGGTTACATGAATATGCATAGGGTCATTAACATATAGCATCTCACATAGGTATACATGTGAACAAAGAATACTGTGTGTGTGTGTGTAGGTGTGTGTGCGTGTGTGTGTGTGTGTGTGTGTGTGTGTGTGTGTGTGTGTGTGTGTGGTACTGCTGATCAAAGGGTCATAAAAACACACAAGCAAACATCCTTGGTCAGGAAGAGGGTAGACCCCCTCCCCCCCCCCGGTGAGGAAGTCCAGCAGTTCATCTAAACAGAAAAGCACTTAGACTAGAACAGACGTAGCTACGTTAATCCTACCATAAAACAATTAAGACAAGATGCGACCTCTTCCCATGCTCCCAGGATGTAGGTGTGCATTCTAGTGTGGAATACATACCAAGCCTCTGTAGCCTGTTAAAGATCACACAACCTATCACTACACAATTGATTATACACCTCTAAGAATATATGGTTAAATATTTCCTAATACAAATGACAATAATAAAATCTAAACCCAACGGACATTGATTTATTTTAGTGTTTTATTGTGTGGGTTTTTTCTTGATAAAGAAAACCTAAATGTTTTCTATTGTTCTTCCTCACATAAATTGCAAAACAATCCAATTGTGTAAATAAAATGTACAGTATGTAGGGGAGTTTGTTTTAAATCAGACTGACACATTAGAAGTCATAATACACAAAGGTAAGAAGGAAGGAGTTGAAAGGAAACAGGGTGTCAACTGCTGATATCAGATTTCACAAACAGCTAACGCTTCACGAGAAATATAATTTTAGTCTCTCCTCAGATTACCGTGTTCCAAATGCCAAAAATACCTGTCGCTTTGGGTTCTAATGACAAATCCCACACCCAGAAGAAATGCCAGGTGTCTTAGAAAGTATCGTTGGAACTTGTTTGTTCTGGCATTTTATCAGTTTTTGTTTCAAGCTTAAAACACTTTGATCCATAAGTGAAGGCACAGCCAACCTGTTAGGGTAACCCAATGGTTTTGATTTAGTTTATTTACATTCTGTGACGTAGTGTTTCTATTATTTTGTTTCTGTATTTCTAGCTTCATAAGTTCTTTAGTATCTCCTGATTTCAAGTCTTAGGTTTTGTTTATATGCCTTCCCTGTGTTATGTCTTTTTTCATGTCTCACTGTCAGGTCCGCAATTCTGTGTTATGTTTCCTGTTTTACTTTGACAGTCAATGTCCCGTGTTAATATCTGCGGTTTTGCTTCTTCTTGGTCTAGTCAAGTTTCATTACTCCCAGCTGTGCTCTCCTCCTGTGTCTCATTCCCCCATTATACCTCTGTGTATATAAGCCCTGTGTTTTTCTTGATCTGTGTTGTGATGTCCCTCATTCTACACTTTGTGGTTTCAGTTTAGTTATTTTGGTGTTCAGCAATAAAGATGTTTTGAGTGCACTTGTCTCCTGGAGTCTGCCCAATCCAATCCTGCCCACTTTTTCTTTTTTTCTGTCTTTAGCATTGCTACTATACTGTCGGCTGGTTACCAAATCCTGCAAGTTAGACTGTCCAGGGATGACGTCCGTGCTCAAACTCACAAAAGATTTGCTTACATCTGCCAAGGCAGTAAAGTCAGCATCAAAACACAAAAATATCTCATAACTTGAAAACTCCAACAATATATATAATAAAATAAAATAATAAAATAAAATTATATATATATATATATATATATACATATATATATATATATATATATATATAAATAACTAAAACTTCAAGACATGTTGAGGGGGTGATTTAACCATTTAACTCAGCTGTGACGGATCAAGGACACAAGTAAAACCTGCAGGACACTGTTCCACCTTTTTCACTTCCATTTCTGTGTTTGCGTATGTGCAGTGTGGGAGGTTGCGTTAAATCGGCTTGTGGCACTACTTCAACAGTGTGATACCCTCACGAAGGGCAACCAGGATTTCAAACAGGTTTGATTTTCTTGTGACCATATGATTGCTGATCGGGAGCTGGTCGTGAGGTGTTAATCGCTTCTCATTACCTCATGTGTTACTACACAATGCACGACACACGATTAAGGTGAAACTTGGGCCAATCTCCAAAATGGTCACACGAGTGAAAAATAGTCTCGAAATGGGCCAAAAATGGCACAAAGTATGCCCAGCTTAAACCAAACCAATTCTTATGCTTTCAGCATGACTAGTTTGCTAATTAGTCAGTGATGGTCTGGGGAGGGGCCTCGACAAGCTAGGCAACGGGCTGCCTGACTGCTATTAGGTATCATCAAGAAATCCTTGGGCCCATTTTCAGACCGTGCTCTGTTGCAGTGGGTCCTGGGTTCCAATGCCCAGCCTCAGCATTATTATTAGTCTCATGCAGGATCTCAATGATGCCGTGGATCAAGCATGTCCTTACATTACAAGCATGCATACAAGCACATGGGGCCATGCAAGCGACTGCTACTGATAATGCTGCATTGTTCTGAAAAAAAAGTGCAATATCAGCACAAAATAATGTTTATATTCAACAACTAAAGAAAAAAATGGTTGTAGAATGGACCCTTTTATACTTCAAGCTTAACATAAATAGACATCCAGAGTGGAAAGCAGTGCAAATAAATGCAAACATGGGTTCATGAAACTCATCTTTTATCAAGATTGATGTCAGTGTAAGCTGTTTCTATTATATTCAACCTCAGACTGAATTTTGTGTTATTTCTATACAAAACTTAAAACAAGTTTGAAAAAAAGTGTTTTTCATATTATTTTTTGTTTTCGAGCCACGGAACTGTTTAGCCTGCACACAGTTTTTTTTTTTCAAAGCAAAACTTGAGTCTATCAATTGTACGGTCAGACTTAACAATGACAACACACAGACGTCCAAGCTCCATATAACGTAGGAATGATTTACAAACATTCAGAGATGAACTTACACACTTGCTTTACTTCTCTGGGATAGCTTGCTCGGAGATGAAATGCCAGTTTGGCAGCATGTAGCAAGAATCCAGATGCTTTCAGTGTGAAGTAATTCCAGACAGCCGTCAGGTCTTGCACGCGACAGCCGCTCTTTCACGTAACACATATTGCTCTGAGGTGCTAGTGTCACTACCTGGGTTATGCTACTTCGCAAGTTTTGTGAGGTGCTTTTGTAAATATTTAATGGATCGGGTTACATTTTTTATTTCTCCCCATTTTCTGATCCGGTAATTTAGGTCAGGATCGGACCGATACCGATACTGTATATCAGATTGGTCCATCCCTGCTACACACCATTAAATGCTGGCTCTTCTCTAATATTCAGAATTATAACATTTCAGCACATTAACAGAAAACAGATGAGAAAGGTCAAATGTCGGCACCTAGTAGTCAGACCATCCGCACCCGTTTTTGGGGAAAAACAAGTGTTTGATGGGTCCAAATGTGCCTCTATATCCTTACGTTAAAAAAACAAACAAACAAAAACACTGAATAGAGACCTAACTGTGTGTTCAGGGGGGGGTATGTGTGGCGGACCACCAGGTGGCTCCACTCACACCCAAGTTGAAGGGAAGTGTTGGGGTGGAGATTTTGGCGCTCACTTATGTGAAGTTCTGAGAGTCAGTTAATAAAGTTGGAGTGAGACACAGAGACCTCTCCTGTTGTTATTACATACCTCCACAATACCCTTGTTGTTTATTCTGGCATTTTATCTTTTTTGTTAAAATCTGGAGAAAAAAAACTTGCATCAAAATGAAAAATATTTTTAATTTTCTGAAAGTGACATTGATAGGTTTGTAGCTTGAACCCATCCGCTGGAACGTTAAGGACAATCTGCTACGCAGCAAAAAGCAAGACACAAGGCACCAAAGTTCTCTGGTTTACTCATGCATGAGGGAGACCTGGCTGGAGCCAAGCGTCGTTCCACCACTTGACCACCATCAGACTCTCAGCCAGGCTCCCCATAGCACTCCTTTTATTGTGGTTACATGAATATGCATAGGGTCATTAACATATAGCATCTCACATAGGTATACATGTGAACAAAGAATACTGTGTGTGTGTGTGTAGGTGTGTGTGCGTGTGTGTGTGTGTGTGTGTGTGTGTGTGTGTGTGTGTGGTACTGCTGATCAAAGGGTCATAAAAACACACAAGCAAACATCCTTGGTCAGGAAGAGGGTAGACCCCCTCCCCCCCCCCGGTGAGGAAGTCCAGCAGTTCATCTAAACAGAAAAGCACTTAGACTAGAACAGACGTAGCTACGTTAATCCTACCATAAAACAATTAAGACAAGATGCGACCTCTTCCCATGCTCCCAGGATGTAGGTGTGCATTCTAGTGTGGAATACATACCAAGCCTCTGTAGCCTGTTAAAGATCACACAACCTATCACTACACAATTGATTATACACCTCTAAGAATATATGGTTAAATATTTCCTAATACAAATGACAATAATAAAATCTAAACCCAACGGACATTGATTTATTTTAGTGTTTTATTGTGTGGGTTTTTTCTTGATAAAGAAAACCTAAATGTTTTCTATTGTTCTTCCTCACATAAATTGCAAAACAATCCAATTGTGTAAATAAAATGTACAGTATGTAGGGGAGTTTGTTTTAAATCAGACTGACACATTAGAAGTCATAATACACAAAGGTAAGAAGGAAGGAGTTGAAAGGAAACAGGGTGTCAACTGCTGATATCAGATTTCACAAACAGCTAACGCTTCACGAGAAATATAATTTTAGTCTCTCCTCAGATTACCGTGTTCCAAATGCCAAAAATACCTGTCGCTTTGGGTTCTAATGACAAATCCCACACCCAGAAGAAATGCCAGGTGTCTTAGAAAGTATCGTTGGAACTTGTTTGTTCTGGCATTTTATCAGTTTTTGTTTCAAGCTTAAAACACTTTGATCCATAAGTGAAGGCACAGCCAACCTGTTAGGGTAACCCAATGGTTTTGATTTAGTTTATTTACATTCTGTGACGTAGTGTTTCTATTATTTTGTTTCTGTATTTCTAGCTTCATAAGTTCTTTAGTATCTCCTGATTTCAAGTCTTAGGTTTTGTTTATATGCCTTCCCTGTGTTATGTCTTTTTTCATGTCTCACTGTCAGGTCCGCAATTCTGTGTTATGTTTCCTGTTTTACTTTGACAGTCAATGTCCCGTGTTAATATCTGCGGTTTTGCTTCTTCTTGGTCTAGTCAAGTTTCATTACTCCCAGCTGTGCTCTCCTCCTGTGTCTCATTCCCCCATTATACCTCTGTGTATATAAGCCCTGTGTTTTTCTTGATCTGTGTTGTGATGTCCCTCATTCTACACTTTGTGGTTTCAGTTTAGTTATTTTGGTGTTCAGCAATAAAGATGTTTTGAGTGCACTTGTCTCCTGGGCCCTATTTCAGGAAGCCGGTTTAGAAAACTCAGAGTGAAAAACGATACGCAGGGTTGAGTAACCCCGAACTGTCCAACTCGGAATATTCGGTTTCAGAAAGGCTGATAACAATTAGTTCAATCAACGCGGAGTTGCTTTAACCCCAAGTGAAGCGCGCGGACGAGGATACATAAAGCCCTGATAAGCGGAGCACAGATTAAGCGAGTCACCATGGAGACGGAGGGAAAGAAGGCGCGGTCAATGTATTTCACAGCGCTTGAGGCCGAAATTCTGATGGCAGCATATGCCGATAACATGCAAATTTCTCAGAAAAAAAGTAACACAGCCTCAGCTGCAAAACAAAGGGAGCATGCATGGCAAAACATAGCCGACAGAGTCAATGCGTGAGTGTTAATATAAACATTGATCTAGGGATTTCCACCCATTTAACACGTTATTTTATCATATGTTATTTTATTTGTTATTTTATACATTTTATTTTGTGATGTGATGTGAGCGCAGGTGCAACCCAACAGGCCCCAAACGTGCCTGGCAGCAAGTAAAAATGAAATATAAAAATATAGTCCAAACAGGTGAGGTGTAATTGTATTATGAGCCATAGTGCTTGGTCTGTTTGTCCGATGTAAATCAATTGCAGTTAGAGGCTACATTAATTTTCTTTCTGTAAGCACTTATTGAAATTATCTGAGCACATTACAAGTACATATTTGCTTACTCTGTATGCTCAAATGTGACCCGTTATAGCCAACAGAAAAAAAGCGGAGGCCCGAAAAACAGGTGGGGGTCCTCCACCACCACCACTCACAGAGGCTGAGCAGTTGGCCCTCAGCCAAAACAGTGGGCGCCCTGTGGCCGAAGGCATCTCTGCGGGGACATCCTCTGAGTCAATAACCCCGCAAGACACAAGTGCCTACATAGGGGGTAAATTCAAAATAATACATGATGTGCATACATCCTTTCTTCACAGTCACCTTTGCAGTGCTACTCATTCATTTGATAAACTCTTTACCATAATGGATTATTTTGTAGTGAAGTTATTTTCCTACTGATTTTGCCTTCCCTCAGTCTTGGTTGTCTTTGAGAGCATAATGACAATGAAGTGTAAGGTGATTGGTATGTTTGTTAATTGCCATTTGGTCCCTTGTAAGTTATAAGTGACCTGTATAAACCTCATATTCTATCAGTTGATGGTGATGGTGTACTGCATCTGGTGCAGCCTCCTGTTGAGCCAGACCAACATGCAGTTGTGAGTAATACTCCACAGATTATATGAGTTTACAGTAGAACAGCAATGTTGTTAACTTCTTTACTACAGGAAAATAATGAAGAAACATTGACAGCTGTTACAGAGGAGGAAGCAACAGAGACACTTTATGAGGTTTACATCTTTTAATACTTTGTGTACAGGAAACACAGGCGACCAATAAAGCCAGTTGAACAAAAAATCTGTTTATTCTTCTTTCAACATGTTGAGGTGATGGGTCAAAGGAAATGATTGTGACATATGGTGTCTCTGACTGCGCTTCCATCTTGTATGTCCGTGGGAGGGTCAGGATGTTCATGGTTTGGATCACTGCTGATGTTTGGTTCAGAAGGACAGTGTTCTCCTCTAATTGTGGCAATGTTGTGAAGAATCACACATGCCACAATAATGTCACATGCCCTTTCTGGGGTGACCCTGAGTCTTTGCAGGCACTGGAACCGGGCCTTAAGCATTCCGATAGTCATTTCAATTCTGGCTCTTGTCCTGCAATTAGCCAGATTATATCGCTGCTGTGGGCCCGGTTCAGGGTCAGGGTAAGGGGTAAGCAAATAGGGTAAACATGGATACCCCCTATCACCAAGCAAGTAGCCAGTGAACTCTCCTAAGACAGAAGGATACACTTCAGTTCAAATGTCCCTGAAGCAATTGGTCTTTATATATTTTAAAGTATTCTCAACTCACCATGTCCAAATTTTGTGCTCAGTGTACATTCACGGAATATTTGTGAGTCATGGACAGAGCCTGGCCACTTGGCTTCCACATTTGTGATAATGTTGGCAGCATCACATATGATCTTCACAGTGCAGAGAACACAAATTAGCATCCATTACTATAATGAAATAATTTGTTAGTTTGAAATGCTACAGGGAACTATGTACCTGCACATTAATGCTGTGGAAAGACTTCCTGTTCACATAGTCTCCTTCATTTACTGAAGGAGCAATGATTGGAATGTGAGTGCCATCTGTACAGCCAATCACGCCTGGGAACCCTGAAAATAAATGTAAAATTTAAGTAGTAGTCCAAGTATCACCACATCATAAATTAAGTTTTGGTCATCCTGATACCTGCAATTTTGTGGCATCCCTCTTTGATAAATCTTGTGGGTCTATGACCGGGGAACACAAACGAGTACAGGAGACGTTTCAGTGCAACTGTAACATTCCTGACTGCCCGACAGACGGTAGCCTTGGAAACGTGCTCAGCGTTACCAATATTATACAGAAAGCTCCCGTTTGCAAAAAACCGAAGTGCAATACAAATAATATGTACAGAACTGAGAGGATGTCCACGATGTGTCACATGCGTAATATATGGCCTGAGGATGTTATCCAAATAAATTATAGATTGTGCTGAGAAACGGTAACGTTCACACAGAAAATCATCAGGAAATGATAAAATGTCCAAACGCGCTCTGATCACTCTCTCCCGGCGGAGAGCTCTGCGGAGAATTTGGGCTTCACGATCTACTGGCTCTTCAAGGAAGGGGCACGCCATGTCCGACACTTCCTACTGTCAGGTTTCCGACAAAGGGGCGGAGACAGTCAGGGTTAGTTGTAGTAAACCTGCTAGGGGGCAGGTTAGCTTCACGGCGTGTGTCGTCATAGTGACTCACTCAGGCTTCAGCTGAACTCGCTTTGTGAAACCGAAAACCCAGAGTTTTCGTTAACTCAGGGTATACTTACTCAGTTTTTCCACTAAACCGGCTTCCTGAAACAGGGCCCTGGAGTCTGCCCAATCCAATCCTGCCCACTTTTTCTTTTTTTCTGTCTTTAGCATTGCTACTATACTGTCGGCTGGTTACCAAATCCTGCAAGTTAGACTGTCCAGGGATGACGTCCGTGTTCAAACTCACAAAAGATTTGCTTACATCTGCCAAGGCAGTAAAGTCAGCATCAAAACACAAAAATATCTCATAACTTGAAAACTCCAACAATATATATAATAAAATAAAATAATAAAATAAAATTATATATATATATATATATATATATATATATATATATATATATATATATATATATATATATATATATATATATATATATATATATAAATAAATAAAACTTCAAGACATGTTGAGGGGGTGATTTAAGATATAAATAGATTATACCTCAACAAGAGAGGGTGCAGCAATGTCATCAGAAAGCAGAACTGTGCTGTGAGAATAACAATTCCCGTGTTTGCTATTATTTAACTTATTACACTAAATACTTTCAAATATTTTAAGCTTTTATTAGAGTCACAGTATCATCTGTACTTGGTGATGTGTGCAAACTGTCAAAGTAACATGTTATTAGCAAAATGAACAAAGTGCAAAATATACTTTTCAGTTTATGAAAAATAAAACAGAAATGTTTGAGCTAAAATATATTTAACTACAGCAATGGAGTAAAAGTGCAGTTCCTTCAAATAATAATGTGATACTCAAAGAGAAACTGCTGCCACATCTGCTGCTGGAGTAGTTTTACACCTCTGTCCTGGTTTATCAACATCACAGATTAGCAGGAACAACAAAAGTACAAGTGAGCCATGAGTCCAGTGATATTACATCTGCATTATAATTTGCAGATCACAGTGGCTCTATAAAGTCAAAATGCTTGAAACAATGGTGTCGCATCACAACAACAAGAATAGCAGTGCATTTAATCATGAGGGGGGAAAAGCATCATGATAAATTAAGAGCATAATTGAAACTTGATTTCACACTGTCTCTGTAAGTTATAGACATAGGATGTGTGTTTGCATATAAGCTTTGACTGTTTGTAGCTCCAGTGAAAAACTTGCATTGATTATGGGTTTACACTAACTACAGCGGGACAGACAAGCATCCATGGCTAGTGCCATTATAGCCAAAACTTTGTTTGCTGTACTAAGCCTTTAGAAAACAGTAGTGAGGAATAAATACATCTGTATGTTAAACTGTACATAAATGTACATTAAATCTTCAAAAGGTGTTGAGGGATTTCTAAAATAATGCTGTGCAATATTTCATGTAGTGTGATGTAGAAAAGATCTCACCATGACTATTCATTCCTTACTCTACAGGTTTTTACAACTATGACAAGTAATCATGGACTCATATTAATTTAGTGAATAAAGAAATGCAAAACACGGAAAATATAAATAAAATTTACATTGCAAAAGAGAAAATGAAGGCTCAGTGACGCATCATAGGAAATCGTACTCATTCATTTATATTTAGAAATTAAAAAGCTGTTGCGTACCCTTTTTGTTTAAATGCACAATTGAACACAGGGTGTGGTAAAGTGCGTTAGCAGAATGATTTGACAAAAGAGGAGATGAATGTCTGAATGTTCATGCTGTAAAAATGTAAACACACCCAATCCTGAGCTCACCTGTTCAGTATATAAAGTGTGGGAGTGCTCCTGAGATTTAGTATCACAGTCCAAGGAAACTAATCTGCAGAACTGACCTGTTCATCACAATGAAGCTGACTGCTCTAATTGTCCTTTGGGCACTCTCCAGCACAGGTAACTGCTCTTTTCCTTATCATTCAGGATTTAATTTAAACATTTAAAGTCTAAATTTAGAAGAAAAATAAAACCTTAAAGTTTATTTTATATAGATATTAAATGTCCTTTTCCAAGAACATTCAAACAGTTTACAAGATTAGGTAACTACATGAGCATCACACCACAAACATAACTAAGTTTTCTCTCAAAGCATTATCAGGAAACCAAATATCTGTCAGCATATATGTAGAGAAAACCGATCAATGAGTGTGATACACCCAATTAAAAAGCAAACAAGCAAACAAACAAAAAAACCAAACCAAAAAAACCCAAGACGCTCTGAGAAAGATATGCCATACATTTTGTTTTAGTTTATAAATTCTGTTTCTGAATCTGTTTGGCAAACTGATGTGGAAATCTTTTACTTACGCCAAATCATTTCACTGAGTGGATAAGTTCTACTTCATGCTGAGCAAAACTGGGAAGTGGACATTTCTTTCAGTGTGGACATCTTGATGGATGGCTTAACACTTTGTTCAGTTTGTGATGTGGATGTCACAACCTGTTATCACGTGAACTGTTTGTGATTGGGAAAACAGGTTTAACCCAGAGATAACTGGGGGTTAAAGTCCACCTTAATATTTCATATTGCTGATCGCATCTAGTGGTCAGATTCTTTTCTCACACTAGGTGGTGCTACACATGCCATAAAAATTATAACATTTTAAATATAGTTTCACAAACTGTTAAATGTTGGAAGGTTTTCAGAGCAGGCCTCCATGGTGTAAATTATCCTTAATAGATTAACCTTAAATTAACTTTAATGTAGTGTTTCACGTCGACTTTATTAAAAATATTTATACACACACACATGTTAAAGAGATTAACTGCATTTTATCAATCTGTGTAACAGTGTAAAGAAATCAAAGAGATAACGATTCTTTAATTATGCCAGTATACTGGGGTATTTTAAAACCTTTCATTTTTCATTATAACTTCAATCCTTTTATTGTTTCTCTCCTGATTGCAGCTGGAGCCCTTGAGTGTCAAACCTGCACAGATCAGACGTGTTCAAGCACAGCACTACTTCCATGTTCTTCAGAGACCATGTGTGTTACAGCTACTATTTTAGGTAATCTTCTCTTCATATTATGAAATTTCCCCTTGTGGGACTAAAGGTATATCAAATCAAATATTATGTAATAAACTTCAGTAAATTTCAATGACTTTGAAATTATGTGTACTTTCCATCAACATTAATAAAATACACTTTGAATTTGCAGCTACTTCATCTGGAAATACGGCAACACAAATCTACAAGGCATGTGCATCTTCCTCCCTGTGTCCAGTTACGAGCTCTCAGATATTTTCAATTAACATGGGTGTTCAAAGTGCTCTTGCATCTGCCACGTGCTGCAACACAGATAACTGCAACTCACAAACTCTGGATGGTAAGTACAAATCTATAAGTGTTTTATTAAAGACGCAATAAGAAACAATATTCTGATATTTGCTGAAATGTTCTCAGTTCTGAAATGAAATGATGCTCTTTTCTTTTACAGCTCCTGCTCCTCAGTCAAGTAATGGCCGACTATGTAACATTTGTTCCACCCCTCTGTGCGACACTCCAATACAGTGTCAGGGAGTGGAGGACCAATGCTTTCAATCAATGAGTGAGTCTTCATCATATATACTTTAACAAAGATCATCTTTAAATTGGCTTTTATACCTAAAATAAATTCAAAACATATTCTTTTTTAAAAAAATTAGTCAGTGGCAACATTATGAAGCATTTCATCAGTATGTGTAAGACATTTTATTTTGTACCTTAAATCTTTGAAGATGAAGGTCAGGATTTGATAATTAGTTCATGAAATTATATATATGTATTAGTTAACAAGTATTCCCCGCACGAAAATAGAACACCCAGTGTAGGTACACTATTCACTAAAAGGGAATCACAGTGGCTTCTGAAATTGTAACTACATGTTTTCATAAACGTGAAAGTCACTATAAAAATTGACTGAAAATCAGGCTCTGTTCTTCTCTCTGATTAAAAAATGTTTACCAGTGGCATTAGAAATGTTAAACAAACAACTACACCCTTTAGTGGTGTTCTCGGGTCACTGCAGTGAGATTTTGAGTTTCAGCAAACAGAACACAAACAGATTTTAGATTACTCTTTATGTGAAAGATATTGAAGATAGGTACAAAGCATTTCCCTAACCATTTGCAAACCAATAATGATGGTCAATGCCCACAACTCTACAGTTGATCTACAGTGTAGCTTCATGATTTTCTTTTGACTAAAAAATAATAAGAAGCTCTAAATAAAATGTAACAGAATATATTTAATAATAATTGCTGTGACAGGAGTGTTAGTGCATAAAAAAGGAAACCATTTTAATTATAATACTCTGAGTGCATGTTTGGATTGTCACAGGCTACTACACAGGCATGTTTGTCTTCTTATACATTTTTTGGTTAGAATTCACATGTCAACATGAAAGATTCTGAACATCAAATTAACCTCATGCATTATAAGTGTTGCGCACAACAGTTAGAGAGCACAAAAAAGGCTAACTGTAAAACTGCTGTCTGAGTTTCAAGTTTTATTGTCATGTACATATAAACAGTGTAGCCACATTTACCTGTAGTGAAATTCTTTGGCTCGTGCTCCTCAGCTTTATATGAACATATATAAGTCTGCAGTTATATTTTAAAAGAAAATAACCACAACAACAGCAATAATAATAATAATGATAATAATAAAGATAACAAATAACAAAAAACTAAAGTATTAATATTAACAGAATTTGAGACAGTTGTTCAGAATTTACAGTTTCGTATTTAGAGTTGTGCAAAAAGTATGCAGTGAGGATATAAAGTGGCAGTGTGTAAAGTCTAGTAATTGTAGGGAGTGTGTAATGGTCAGATATCAGAATCTTTATTGTCATTGTCACAGGTACAATAAAATTAAAAATGGTTCCCAATCAATGCATCAACCCTAACAATATCAAAATATAAATAAAACAATAAAATTCAATAATAAAATAAATAGAATGCTTAAAGTACTAATAAGAAGTATCAACAAACATTCACATACATTCCCACATACATGCTTCAGTCAGCGCACAGATTAATACAAGAGTGGCGTGATGGACAGTTTTTTGTAGCAGTATTCAGACGTGTTATTGCAGTTGGATGAAAGCTGTTTGAGCCTATTAGTCCTTACACTGATTGCTCTGTACCGTCTGCCTGAGGGCAACAGTTCAAACAGGGAGTGGCCAGGATGTGAGGTAACTTTTATGATGTTTTGGGCTTTTTTAAGACAGCGGGTGTAAATCTTCCAGTGTGGGGAGAGGGCAGCCAGTGATCTTTTGGGCAGTGTTAATGATCCCTTGGAGTGCTTTCCTCTGAGCCACTGTGCAGCTAGTGTACCAGATGCATATGCAATAGGTTAGAACACTCTCAATGGTGGCTCTGTAGAAGGACACCAGCAATCTCTGTATGATGTTATTCCTCCTGAGAATTCTCTGGAAGTACAGTCTCTGTTGGGCCTTTCTCAGCAGCTCAGAGGTGTTCGCACTCCAGGAAAGGTTCTCCTCTATGTTGACTCCCAGGAAGCGGAAGCTTGCCACCCTTTCTACACAGTCCCTATTAATGAATAGTGGTTGGGTCTCTGCCTTTTTCCTTCTGAAGTCTATTATGAGTTCTTTGGTTTTTGAAGTGTTGAGGAGGAGGTTATTGGCCTTACACCATGACGACAGCTGGTGTAAGAATGTCAGCAGTTCAAAAGCCTGATGGCTTGTGGGTAAATACTATCCCTGTGTCTGCTAGTGCGGTTCTGAATGCTTCTGAACCATCTGCCGGACAGCAGGAGTGTGAAAAGGCTGGGGTGCTTGGGATCAGAGAGTATCCGCTGCGTCTTCCTCATGCAGGGCTATCTATTTAGATCCTGCAAAGCATGCAGCTCAGTCCTGGTGATGCGCTGTGCTGATCTCCCCACCCTCAGCAGAGCTTTGCGGTCGGGAGCGTTACATCTGCCATACCAGGTGGTGATGCAGCTGGTCAGAATACTTTCAATGGTGCATCAGTAGAGGTTTGTAAGTATTCTGGAGTTCATGCCAAATCTTCTCAGGCGCCGGAGGAAGAAGCGCTGCTGTCTTGCTGCTTTTGTGATCACACCAACATGGTGTGACCAACTCAGATCCTTGCAAATGTAGATGCCTAGGAATCTGAAGAAGCTGACTCTTTCCACCTCTGCTCCTTCAATGTGAATGGGCGTGTGCCTTCTTCTCTGTAGTCTCCTGTAATCCACAATGAGCTCCTTGGTTTTGCTGACATTAAGCAGGAGGTTGTTGTCATGGCACCATGATGTCAGGGCTCTCACCCCTGCCCTGTATGCTGTCTCATCTCCATCAGAAATGCAGCCAATGATGGTGGTGTCGTCTGCAAATTTGATGATGGTGTTGGATGGTGTACAGTCGTGGGTGAACAGGGTGTAAGCAGGGGGCTAAGCACGCATCCCTGGGAGGCATCTGTGCTGAGTGTGAGTGTGGATTAGGTGATGCTGCTGATCCGAACCACCTGAGGTCTGTCTGTCAGGAAGTTCAGGATCCAGCTGCACAGGGAGGAGCTGATGTTCAGGTCACGGAGTTTCATGATGAGTCTGGATGGTATGATGGTGTTGAAGGCAGAGCTATAGTCTATGAACAGCATCCGCACATATGTGTTTTTCTGGTCCAAATGCGAGAGGGCAGTGTGGAATGCAATTGCGTTGTCTGTAGATCTGTTTGGCCTGTAGGCAAACGGAGGGGGTCGAGTGAAGCAGGGAGTAAAGGTGTGATGTGAGCTTTAACTATGCGCTCAAAACACTCACACAATGGATGTGAGTGCTACTGGGTGATAGTTATTTAGGCAGCTCACATTAGTTTTTCTTGGGACAGGGATGCTGGTGGCCCTCTTAAAACATTTTGGGACAACAGACTGGAGCAGGGAAAAGTAAATGTGTGTCTGAACTGGTAAATATGACTTGGTGGAAAAATTAAATTGGGGGCTTTATTAAAGTAGAAGACAACAATAAATGTATCAGTTGTTTTACCATTTACCATGACTTATGACTTACCAAAAGGCACTAAACCAACATAATAATGAATATTACTGGTGTAAGATTCTTATTTTATCATATGTTATCCTATCCCTATAATCGAACTGTGTGAATCATTATACTACTGTAAGCCACACCCTACTCCATATTATAGAGAGTATAATTAGTATGTAGTTTTAATTTGCATTATACCTCTGGATTAAGAAATTGTGAAAATCATTAGATTTATTAGATATGTCTATATTATCCTATACTGTTGATTTACTGTGAATGATTTACACTGTTTCATTGCATGTCATACTGCTGAGTTAAGAAGAGAATATTGTGTGCAGAAGGCCTTGTTTTCTGATAGTGGAGGAGACAGACCACATTCCAAAGAAGTTCTACCCCCACCTTTCTCTATGTCAGAAAGACAGGGAGCCAAGGTCATAATACAGGCTCACTGAGAGTTAGAGGGTATGTAAGTTTAGGCTTTTTGAGACTAGGTGGGGGTCAACAGAGGCTATAAAAGCTTTGGGTAACGCTCCACCATTTTGAGATTTGCTGTGCCCCTCTGCATGCATGTCTCCCCATCCGGATGGTTTGTGCTCATGTTGAATTGTATGGAATAAAACATTGTTGATTGAACATTTATACACCAAGTATTGTCCTTCCTTCAGCCCAAAGAATAAAAGAATTGGGAGGATTTAACACTGGATATCAGAAAAATTATTTTTAAGATGTCTTAACTAATGCTTTAAATATGATATGTAATGACATCATGACAAACATTTTTCATCTGCAGTGACCGACAGCACCAGCACTTTCCCAGCTTACGGATGTGCATCTACAAACCTGTGTGCAGCTGCCTCAAGCTTGAAATCTCTACCTTTCATGAAGAGCATTGGTACGATAACAACAGGACCAACATGTAATTCACCCTCGACCACTCCAGCACCAACCACAACCACCGCTGCTCCAACCACAACTACAGTGGCAACCACCACAACAACAACAGCTGCTCCAAAAACAACAACAGTTGCTCCAACCACAACAACTGCTGCTCCAACCACAACAACTGCTGCTCCAACCACTACAACTGCAGCTCCAATAACAACCACAGCTGCTCCAACCACAACCACAGCTGCTCCAACCACTACAACTGCTGCTCCAACAACAACAACTGCTGCTCCAACCACAACAACAGCTGCTCCAACCACAACAACTGAGGCACCAACCACAACAACTGCCGCTCCAACAACAACAACTGCCGCTCCAACCACAACAACAGCTGCTCCAACCACAACAACCACAGCTGCTACAACTGCTACAACTGCAGCTCCAACAACAACAACCACAGCTGCTCCAACCACAACAACAGCTGCTCCAACCACAACAACTGCTGCTCCAACAACAACAACTGCTCCAACCACAACAACAGCCGCTCCAACCACAACAACTGCGGCAACAACCACAACAACAGCTGCTACAACAACAACAACTGCTGCTCCAACCACAACAACCACAGCAGCTCCAACCACAACCACAGCTGCTCCAACAACAACCACAGCTTCTCCAACCACAACAACAGCTGCTCCAACCACAACAACTGCTGCTCCAACCACAACAACAGGCGCTCCAACCACAACAACTGTGGCACCAACCACGACAACAGCTGCTCCAATCACAACTACAGTGGCAACAACAACAACAACAACAGCTGCTACAACCACAACAACAGCTGCTCCAATCACTAGAACTGCTGCTCCAACAACAACAACAACAACAACAACAACAACAACAACAACAACAACAACAACAACAGCTACTTCAACCAAAACAACAACTGCTCCAATTACAACTACCGTGGCAACAACCACGACAACAGCTGCTCCAATTACAACTACAGTGGCAACAACAACAACATCAGCTGCTACAACAACAATAACTGCTGCTCCACCACCACCAACAGCTGCTCCAACCATGACAACAGCCGCAACAACAACCACTAAAATGCCTTCAACAGCTATAACATCCACGACGACAACAAGTCACGCATCCTCTGTCAGAATTAATGTAATCCCTCTATTAGTGGCACTCTTTGTCTTTACCATCTATTAAATGGTAAATCATGGATGGAAACCATAAAAACACTACAACTGTGAAAGGATGATTTTTTTATGTTACTGTTTACTTCTTCTTTTCCTGTTTAGTTGGGATTTAAGTTCCATTCACTTCAGATGTAAGAAAAAGGGTCTGGGTAAACCTTAGCATGGATAACTATTTAACAAACAATTACCCTTGTGACTTATAAAGTGTAATATCTATTTAATATTTACCCACAAATATATTTATCTATTTATTAAACTCATTATGCAAATGTCTTGAAAAAATGTAATAGTGTGCAATAATAGGAACAGAAATATACATACAGAAATAGACAACCAAACTAGTTACTTGGGATTTTTGTTATATGTGATTCAATGACAGCATTTCTTAAACTAGTAACTGTAATTACACCAAAAAAAAGCCAAAGGATTACAACTATGACCATGATAAAGTTTTCAACAGACAGTATGATGGGATTAGTTTTTTTGCTTTGGAAATATCCCATTGATGGCAAGGGGAATAAAGAAAGCTATGGCAGTATATTTGTTTTGTATAATGTTATGATTGTCCCGACTGTCACTATTTTCTTGAATTTTCTCAATCATATTGATGGTAACACATGGCCCCACTTTTAACATTTATAAAATTGCAGAATATATTAACCATATGTTATTTAAGATGAGATACTCTGGTTTCCCCTGAATGTAGACTTTTACTCTCTTCACCCTAATAAAACTATTAATGCAACCAGTTGTTTTTCTACATGAATTACCGTACCTATAAGATATTTCAAAGTTTCTTTAATGAAGTGATATATTTCACACTATTCAACAATATTTCATTATTAAGAAAGTTAATGTTTTTTGCTGGCTTTTCTAACTACCAGTACATTTCCCTCATAGATATACATATTTTGATAATTGAAAAGGAAGGGGGATGTGTTGAATTATATATTCTTTTTAAACGAATATAATCTCTGTTTCTAGTTATCAGGTTTCAGTTATGTTGTCCTCGGATCTTTAGTGGTTCTAACAGGCACTAACTATTTGTTTCTTTTTATAAAGGGCTTGGAGTGGTTGATAAGATTGGAAATAAGCTTCCTAAATGCTTATCGATCACATAGTAGTATATCATGTCACAAGAACCAAAATTAATTGTTGTAATGGAAGTAATAACTAATATGAATTTAGGCAGGTTTGCAACCAAACAGAAAAGTCTTTCAACATCCCAGATAAATAAATATGAAATCACCACACTTGGAGAATGTTCATTTAGCTTTTTTTACTTCAGAATTTGAATGACTTCCCCCTTTTTAAAATTAAGTACATAAAACTTTATGTAATGTTACGATATAAATATGTATTTTTAATGCTTATTTTCTGATTATATTGCCTTTTGTACTTTGTAATAGAGGCATAAGAAACAACTAGGTCAGAGGGTGACAGGTCGATCTGGCAACAGACTTTAGAAAGGGGAAGTAAAGAAAGGGGAAGTTTAGTGCAGAGCTGCACAGGAAACCAGACACAAGCTGCAGAAAATTCAGACCTGAGCATGTGTGTTCTGTCTCCATTTCCAGAAATGTAAAAAATAAAGATTTTTTTGAGCTTTACCACTCTGAGTTCAGTCTTTCTCTTTCGCCAAAAGAATTCAAAAGAACGTGATTTAATAGTAATCATTTGATAATTTAAACATTATGGAAACCAAAAAGGAGACTCCGCTGGAGAGAGGTCAGCAGCTGATGGATGTATGGCTTCGACAAAGAAAAGGTCATTAGCAATAGGCCACAAAGGAGGTGGAACTCTTCTGAATCTGGAGAAGGAAAATTCAGTGATGCAAGCTCTGACAAAGTGTCTGGTGACTTAGGGGCAGACTCCCTAAAACATTCATAGAACATACAATTTAATGTTAGTAGCTCTTGAAAGGTGTGAGGAACCTAAAAACACAGAAAAAAAAATACAAAATACAATCCTGTCTTTGTGTTTGAAAGGCAAGCACAATCATAGCCCCTCTCATTTGCTGTCATGTTATTAACTGTTATTTTTAACTGCAATTTTTGTTTTATGTTATTTTAAACCAGTAGTTTTGTAAATAAATCACATTTTTTAAATAAAGCTTATCATGGTGAAGGGGTTTGTGTGTCCCAGGGATCACAGGGTCTATGTTGGCAGGGGGCTTTTGCCCCCTTGGTAGGGTCTCCCATGGCAAATTGGCCCTGGGTAAGGGACCAGACAAAGAGCGATTCAGAAATCCCCTATGAGAAGACCATTGAGGGGACCGTTCACCCTACCCAGGATATAGTTTCAACACTACTTCCTAGCCAACAGCTTCAGTTTATCTCAGGATGGCTAAAACATACCTTCTTAGATGACACAATATGGGATCAACAGAAAAAGATTATTAGAATATCAACAAATTAAATCCATAGTAAAAAAAAAAGAAATATAAACCTGGTTAAGTTGATTTACAAACACCACCAAGTGTGGTACAATTTCTTGCTCTTATAACCCCCAAATTACTGTCAAAACTATACAGAATGTTTTCTAAAACAGATGAATCAATATCACTTCCTATTACAAAATGGGAAGCGGATTTTTCTTCATATATATATATATATATATATATATATATATATATATATATATATATATATATATATATATATATATATATATATATATATTAGGGGTGCAACGATATTCGTATATATATTTAACCATTCGATACAGTGCTTTCGGTTCGGTACGCATATGTATCGAACAATACAAAATTTGTAATTTATTTTATCAACTTTCCTTCTGACGATGCTGTTTGTGTTGAGCACTCAGTGAATCTGCGTTCGACTACTCCGCCTAGGCTGCACTGTCGAGCGCAGATCCACTGAGCACTTAACACAGACAGCATTGTCAGAAGGAAGAACACAGGGCAAGCTAGCGAGACAGAAGTTAAGCTCTCCTTGCAACATGGCAAATTGAACCTCCCCCACCCTCATTCAGATCTGGCGTTTGGAATTATTTTGGTTTTTATGTGACGTATGACCCTGAAGGTAAGCGCGTCATGGACTAAAGTAAAACATTATGTTGGATGTGCCATGCAATGCTCAATTACATGGGTGGGAGCTAGTGTGTTAGCGCAGTTAGCTCGTTAACGTGTTGGCTGTCCAGCCCCATGCACGCCCAAGAGCACCTGGCGATCAGGGGTAGCTCGTTAACGGAGATTTGCCGTGTTGTGGCGTTAAGGTCATTTCAACGAGATTAACCTGAAAGCACTAGTGGGAACACAACGAATATGACTGCACATTTACGCCGACATCATCCTAGTGCAAAGACAAGTGGAAGCAGACAAAAACAACAAGCAGGCATGCTACAAACTTTACCCGAGTCATTTAGACAGCCGTTAGCACATGATTCTCCTTATGGGGACCTGATATGTTTAATATGCTGCTGAGACTATAGCCCAGAAGAAGCGTATAGTATAGCTTTTACTTTGGAAAGAGCCATTTCTCTGTAATAAACTCTCTTTTCCAAAGATGAGTGATTCCTCAATCAGATACAGGGCTTGCAATATCGCTACCCCAACGTCCCGGGGCTAGCGATTTTTCCAGTCGGGCTACCAAAATCTATCTCTACCCTGCCCGTCGGGCTATTGTAGGAAGGAAAAATATATGTCAGTGCTTTTGCATTCTTTTGCAGCACTGATCTGTGAGTGATGATAATTTGTGCACCAATTCCTCTGACATCGTCTTATCAATCGTTAGCTTACTACGCAAACATGACAAGTGAAATCTCCCGCAGCAAGCTTAAACATGTGAGAGGTTGATCGCGCAGAGAATCGCTGAGCGTTATGTGAGTGCGTGTGTAAAAGCAGCAGGATATATATTTTAGTTCTGCTGAGCCAAATAAGACAGGTCAGGGTGAAGAAGTGACAGCCAAAGAAAAGCTTACCACAAAACGGAAAAGTTATGACAAATCAGACTATAAGGCAAAAAGAAAGTGCAGCTTTATGGTTTCATGGACAAAAGAATTTCTGTGGCTGCAATATGACGAGCTAAATAACCAGGGCTGCACATAAGTGGTCCGCAGGTGCGCATTCGCTGTCAAAATAAAAAACACGCACAAGGGTTAGGGTTAAATTTAAAAACTGTACTTTTGAGTTAAAATATATATTTATAATTTTAATAAATGACAAATAAAAAAGTCAGGAACATTTTTTTTGTATCGAAAAAATATCGAACCGTGACACCAAAGTATCGAACCGAACCGAACCGTGAATTTTGTGTATCGCACCCCTAATATATATATATATATATATATATATATATATATATATATATATATATAAAAACAAAAATAATGTTGACAATACAAAACAGCTTATTAGGTTCCAAAACGGAGGTGGGATGAGGTTTAGTCCAGTATGAGATTTAGTTTAGTTCCATGGACCTGTGATAGGTCATGTGTCAACAGTCAAACTCAGTCCATAGATTCACGATTCCTACCGCAATGCAACGGTGGCCGGGTGGCTCGCCATTCCGCGCTGATCAGGGCTGTGATCGCGGAAGAAAAAGAAAACCTGACCTAAACAAGGTCAAAAACATAAATTATCATTCAATATTAAATTTAAACAGCGTTCGACTGCCATGATAAAACAAAATCAATAAATCCATAAATAACAAAGTCAAATAATGCCATATTTTATACAACAATCAATAAACCAATAACCAAACAAATCATAACATATTATAATCATCTTATAATGAATTTCATTCAAAATACTATTATACAAAAACATTCTCATGGGTCCCATCAAAGCTCATAAACATTATCCAAAATTAATCAATTAACACATTTTTTTTCTTTTTTTTGTGTCCCGTTTGGATCTTTAGCCATCAGAATTGTTGTCTTAAGGCCAAGAAAGATTCCAAGCGGATTTATTTTACCAAGTGGATCATCATGGCCTTGCCATATTGGTCCATTTGATTGACCTTTATTATAATTATATATTTATTTTATTTTCGGTTGTTACAAATGGGACAGACATGACTGGGGGATAGGACAGGGAGAAAGAATGAAAGAAAGAGAGGGAGAGAAAGAAAAACAGAGGGGAGAAGAGACGGTGAGAAAGGGGGAAAGAAAGAAAGAAAAACAAACAAAACACCTGGATCACCTGTATGGAGAAAAAAAAAACAGAAGAGAACGCAAAAAAAAAAAAAGAGCAACATAATAAATACAGCACCATCACAATAAACTAGCTAGCAGTAGATAACAGTAGATACTAAATATTAAACGCTATTGTGCAGCATGCAAGATAGACAGCGCACAATGTGCTTTAAGGGAGCAGCCAAGAAAGGTGTCGTTCGCGTCTGTGTACACAGGTGTGTACACGTGTGTACACACCTGTGTGGATCAGCATGCTTGTATTCCAAAGGTTTCTCCATGTAACGATCTGCTAGGGAGTGTGGGGAGCCATAGCCTCGTCCCCCAGGGCATGAAGCAGGTATGGAGGAGATCCAGGCCACAGACATCCAGAGGCCCCAGAATACAAGGAATTCTGCATTAAGAAATATTATTCACAAAGGGAAAACATTTAAGGCAAGGCAAGGCAAGGCAAATTTATTTGTATAGCACAATTCAACAACAAGGTGATTCAAAGTGCTTTACAGAGACATTAGAAACAAAAACAAATAAAAAGCATGATTTAAAATTGATTAAAACAAGCAAACAAACAAACTAACTAAACACACACATTTCACACCTGTTCGCGCGATCTGAACCCTTATCGTAAGGGGAGCTACCAGTCCTTCTGTGGACGAGCTACTTTCTATTTTAAATTCCCTGAATTTAAAATACTCTCTAGACCCAGTCTAGACCCAGTTGGGGAGCTACCCAGAGCTCTAATCCCACACCTGTTCGCGCGATCTGAACCCTCATCGTAAGGGGAGCTACCAGTCCTTCTGTGGACGAGCTACTTTCTATTTTAAATTCCCTGAATTTAAAATACTCTCTAGACCCAGTCTAGACCCAGCTGGGGAGCTACCCAGAGCTCTAAACCCACTTAACAAACAAACAAACAAACAAAACAGTATATCAAATCAAAACAGATAAAATCAGAACAGTAGATAAAATCAGTAGTTAATGTAAGTTTTGAAATTTAAGCTTAACAAACAAACAAAACAGTATATAAAATCAAAGCAGATAAAATCAGAAATAGATAAGATCAGTAGTTAGTGTAAGTTTTGAAATTTAAGCTTAAAAGTGTGGATTTGGTGCTTTATTCAAATGCAGCTTCTCCGTGTCTGGTTCTGACTCTGGGAACTGATAAAAGACCGGATCCAGATGACCTTTAAGAAACTTTCCAGGAAATTCACTAATTGGAAAACAAGAGCAGTGTTGGTTCCTGGTGCATTATGACAGGTGTTATGTAACTACATTCTTTATGCTCATTGTAATATAAGTGTGCAGTAATGTACAGTGTTCTGCCAGGAGGAGCCCAAACTAACATCTCAAAGAAATGAGCAGACCAGGTAGGGTCGCTGAGAGAGCGAGTAATAACCTATTAACAAAAAAAGGTTTCAATTCAATTTGATTCAATTTTTTTATACAGCACCAAACCACAACGACAGTCATGTCAAAGCACTTTATATTGTAAGATCGACCCTACAATAATATAACACAGAAAACCTCAACAATCATATGACCCTATGAGCAAGCGCTTTGGCAACAGTGGGAAGGAAAAACTCGCTTTTAACAGGAAACATCCTCCAGCAGAACCATGCGGGATGAGAGGAGGAATTCAGGAAAAGACCCAAGGACCATGACAACATTGTTTGTGTGTGCACGCATTTTTTATTTGTTTGTTTGTTGGGGTCTTTTTGCCCAGTTGTCATATTGTAATATTCAGACTTTATTATGTAGCACATTAACATGGTTTCATTAATATTTGTATTTTGTCTTTTGTCTGATCATGTCATAGTAACATTTACATTTACTGTAACAAATTACACAGAAGTGGGGAAAAAGTGTTTGTTGCTATGACACTATTCATCACTGGTTGAAGAAAATAAGAACCCCTTAAACAGGCATTTAGGGTCAAACAAAAATAAAAACACAACCTGAAATTCATACACAATTCAAATGCAGATGACAGGCCTAAATGACGCACAACAGGAGACAATTGTCATTCATTTCATTTTAGAAATGGACGTAACTGTTTACCCTTTTTTGTTTTGACAGTATTAAATGCTGGATTAAAAGGGTGTGGGACCTGTACTTACGTCATGATTTTGCAAAAGCGCAAACTGCAAGTTTGGAATTTAAAAAATGTAAACACAACCAGTCTGTTCAGCATATAATTATATATTATATAATTTATAAAGTAACCATTAAAGTGTATAATTTAGAACACAGAGTAACAGAGAAAACAAAATAGAGTAATGAAGAGGAAAAGGCAAAAAAGGACTATTTAAATTTTCTATATCAAGAGACAGGCACTTGCGGTGGCAAGAAAGGAAACGCTTCTAATTCCATTTCCTGAAACCTAAGAATTGTTTCCTCATGTTTTGTTTTCCGTCCTGCTTGCCTTACTTGTCCTGACAGAATGCCACTCCCAGTGCTACGTATTGTATGTTTGCCTATTTAACTGCAGTAATAAAGTCTACTATTTCTACAAATATTACCATCACCTGGATGACTGAGAACCTATACAGACATAGAAATTACTATGTCTGCGTAAGTTACAATGCAGATAGACATTAAACACATAAAGAGAGTAAAAACAAATCAACAAACAAAAAAACAGCACTTTTCTTTATGTATTTAAAAAGTTTAAAAAAATTCCTTTCTAGGAAAATGCTTCCTAGAAAGTAGGTAGTGGTTATTTTCCAATTCAAGCTACACTTATACTTTTCCAGCCAAAGGTTAATTATAATTTCTTTAGAATGATCATTATTTTAACTTCTAATTAGAGTTGATTGGGATAAAGTGATCGATAGAGGAAATTCTACTTCAGTCGTTAAACAAAGTGGAGGAAAGGCGTTACACTCAGTAACTATCCAGCAGGTAAATAAAAGAAAATAAGATTTAATGTATAGACTATGGAGCAGTTATCCTGCACAGGTCAAATTATTATGGTGAAGTATTCACAGGGTGATCTGCTAGCAGTGTGGTGTAATTTAGATGCAAAGACCCAGCAAGTTCACTTCAGTAATATACAGTGTTCTGCCAGGAGGAGCCCAAACTAACATCTCAAAGAAATGAGCAGACCAGGTAGGGTCGCTGAGGGAGCGAGTAATAACCTATTAACAAAAAAAGGTTTCAATTCAATTTGATTCAATTTTTTTTATAAATGATTCCCCTACCCAACCTTGAATATTTGTCAGGTAAATGTCAGGTTAGGAAAAGGAGGTACTTCTAAATGCACTCTGTGTGTTAAAACAAAAATGCCAAGGAGGAAAGACATAAGCCATATTATGTCTTACTGTTTCTGTCCATAAATCTGGCAAGGATTAAACCAAGTTCTATCATTCTGCATTAAGAAATATTATTCACAAAGTGAAAACATTTAAGACACTTTCCAGGAAATTCACTAATTGGAAAACAAGAGCAGTGTTGGTTCCTGGTGCATTATGACAGGTGTTATGTAACTACATTCTTTATGCTCATTGTAATATAAGTGTGCATAACGTGATACTAGTATCTCTTCATAGTGTCCTTAACTGGGAAGACAGCTCTTTTCTCAAGTTTGGAGTGAAGGAAAATCAGAACGTGTTCTTAGGTTCTACACTCAGATAAGCAAATATATGTAGATGCAAGATTGCTTTTAGAGGGGAGCTACAGGCAAGAGACACAGGAAAAAACTTGGAGCCACTCAATCATCTTACCGTAGGGGAGCTTTTCCCAAAATGAAGAGTGCTGCAGCTCACTTTAAAAACCAGAAAATAAATCCCAATACATTGTATTGGATACATCTTGGATATAGCAAAGCATTAAGTAGCTTCAGTTCAGAAGAAAAAACAAAACAAAACATGACGTTTTGCTGCAGCAGTATAAAGCATCTGTCTGAATAATTTCACTGAACAGATCGGTCACCTGGTTTATCAACATCACAGATTAGCAGGAACAACAAAAGTACAAGTGAGCCATGAGTCTAGTGATATTACATCTGCATTATAATTTGCAGATCACAGTGGCTCTATAAAGGCAAAATGTTTGAAACAATGGTGTCGCATCACAACAACAAGAATAGCAACTGTTTGTGATTGGGAAAACAGGTTTAACCCAGAGATAACTGGCAGTTAAAGTCCACCTTAAGATTTCATATTGCGGTAGATTCTTTTCTCACACTAGGTGGTGCTACACATGCCATAAAAATTATAACATTTTAAATATAGTTTCACAAACTGTTAAATGTTGGAAGGTTTTTAGAGCAGGCCTCCATGGTGTAAATTACCCTTAATAGATTAACCTTAAATTAACTTTAATGTAGTGTTTCATGTCGACTTTATTAAAAATATTTATACACACACACATGTTAAAGAGATTAACTGCATTTTATCAATCTGTGTAACAGTGTAAAGAAATCAAAGAGATAACGATTCTTTAATTATGCCAGTATACTGGGGTATTTTAAAACCTTTCATTTTTCATTATAACTTCAATCCTTTTATTGTTTCTCTCCTGATTGCAGCTGGAGCCCTTGAGTGTCAAACCTGCACAGATCAGACGTGTTCAAGCACAGCACTACTTCCATGTTCTTCAGAGACCATGTGTGTTACAGCTACTATTTTAGGTAATCTTCTCTTCATATTATGAAATTTCCCCTTGTGGGACTAAAGGTATATCAAATCAAATATTATGTAATAAACTTCAGTAAATTTCAATGACTTTGAAATTATGTGTACTTTCCATCAACATTAATAAAATACACTTTGAATTTGCAGCTACTTCATCTGGAAATACGGCAACACAAATCTACAAGGCATGTGCATCTTCCTCCCTGTGTCCAGTTACGAGCTCTCAGATATTTTCAATTAACATGGGTGTTCAAAGTGCTCTTGCATCTGCCACGTGCTGCAACACAGATAACTGCAACTCACAAACTCTGGATGGTAAGTACAAATCTATAAGTGTTTTATTAAAGACGCAATAAGAAACAATATTCTGATATTTGCTGAAATGTTCTCAGTTCTGAAATGAAATGATGCTCTTTTCTTTTACAGCTCCTGCTCCTCAGTCAAGTAATGGCCGACTATGTAACATTTGTTCCACCCCTCTGTGCGACACTCCAATACAGTGTCAGGGAGTGGAGGACCAATGCTTTCAATCAATGAGTGAGTCTTCATCATATATACTTTAACAAAGATCATCTTTAAATTGGCTTTTATACCTAAAATAAATTCAAAACATATTCTTTTTTAAAAAAATTAGTCAGTGGCAACATTATGAAGCATTTCATCAGTATGTGTAAGACATTTTATTTTGTACCTTAAATCTTTGAAGATGAAGGTCAGGATTTGATAATTAGTTCATGAAATTATATATATGTATTAGTTAACAAGTATTCCCCGCATGAAAATAGAACACCCAGTGTAGGTACACTATTCACTAAAAGGGAATCACAGTGGCTTCTGAAATTGTAACTACATGTTTTCATAAACGTGAAAGTCACTATAAAAATTGACTGAAAATCAGGCTCTGTTCTTCTCTCTGATTAAAAAATGTTTACCAGTGGCATTAGAAATGTTAAACAAACAACTACACCCTTTAGTGGTGTTCTCGGGTCACTGCAGTGAGATTTTGAGTTTCAGCAAACAGAACACAAACAGATTTTAGATTACTCTTTATGTGAAAGATATTGAAGATAGGTACAAAGCATTTCCCTAACCATTTGCAATCCAATAATGATGGTCAATGCCCACAACTCTACAGTTGATCTACAGTGTAGCTTCATGATTTTCTTTTGACTAAAAAATAATAAGAAGCTCTAAATAAAATGTAACAGAATATATTTAATAATAATTGCTGTGACAGGAGTGTTAGTGCATAAAAAAGGAAACCATTTTAATTATAATACTCTGAGTGCATGTTTGGATTGTCACAGGCTACTACACAGGCATGTTTGTCTTCTTATACATTTTTTGGTTAGAATTCACATGTCAACATGAAAGATTCTGAACATCAAATTAACCTCATGCATTATAAGTGTTGCGCACAACAGTTAGAGAGCACAAAAAAGGCTAACTGTAAAACTGCTGTCTGAGTTTCAATCCTGTCCTGGTGATGCGCTGTGCTGATCTCCCCACCCTCAGCAGAGCTTTGCGGTCGGGAGCGTTACATCTGCCATACCAGGTGGTGATGCAGCTGGTCAGAATACTTTCAATGGTGCATCAGTAGAGGTTTGTAAGTATTCTGGAGTTCATGCCAAATCTTCTCAGGCGCCGGAGGAAGAAGCGCTGCTGTCTTGCTGCTTTTGTGATCACACCAACATGGTGTGACCAACTCAGATCCTTGCAAATGTAGATGCCTAGGAATCTGAAGAAGCTGACTCTTTCCACCTCTGCTCCTTCGATGTGAATGGGCGTGTGCCTTCTTCTCTGTAGTCTCCTGTAATCCACAATGAGCTCCTTGTTTTTGCTGACATTAAGCAGGAGGTTGTTGTCATGGCACCATGATGTCAGGGCTCTCACCCCTGCCCTGTATGCTGTCTCATCTCCATCAGAAATGCAGCCAATGATGGTGGTGTCGTCTGCAAATTTGATGATGGTGTTGGAGCTGTGTGTTGGTGTACAGTCGTGGGTGAACAGGGTGTAAGCAGGGGGCTAAGCACGCATCCCTGGGAGGCATCTGTGCTGAGTGTGAGTGTGGATTAGGTGATGCTGCTGATCCGAACCACCTGAGGTCTGTCTGTCAGGAAGTCCAGGATCCAGCTGCACAGGGAGGAGCTGATGTTCAGGTCACGGAGTTTCATGATGAGTCTGGATGGTATGATGGTGTTGAAGGCAGAGCTATAGTCTATGAACAGCATCCGCACATATGTGTTTTTCTGGTCCAAATGCGAGAGGGCAGTGTGGAATGCAATTGCGTTGTCTGTAGATCTGTTTGGCCTGTAGGCAAACGGAGGGGGTCGAGTGAAGCAGGGAGTAAAGGTGTGATGTGAGCTTTAACTATGCGCTCAAAACACTCACACAATGGATGTGAGTGCTACTGGGTGATAGTTATTTAGGCAGCTCACATTAGTTTTCCTTGGGACAGGGATGCTGGTGGCCCTCTTAAAACATTTTGGGACAACAGACTGGAGCAGGGAAAAGTAAATGTGTGTCTGAACTGGTAAATATGACTTGGTGGAAAAATTAAATTGGGGGCTTTATTAAAGTAGAAGACAACAATAAATGTATCAGTTGTTTTACCATTTACCATGACTTATGACTTACCAAAAGGCACTAAACCAACATAATAATGAATATTACTGGTGTAAGATTCTTATTTTATCATATGTTATCCTATCCCTATAATCGAACTGTGTGAATCATTATACTACTGTAAGCCACACCCTACTCCATATTATAGAGAGTATAATTAGTATGTAGTTTTAATTTGCATTATACCTCTGGATTAAGAAATTGTGAAAATCATTAGATTTATTAGATATGTCTATATTATCCTATACTGTTGATTTACTGTGAATGATTTACACTGTTTCATTGCATGTCATACTGCTGAGTTAAGAAGAGAATATTGTGCGCAGAAGGCCTTGTTTTCTGATAGTGGAGGAGACAGACCACATTCCACAGAAGTTCTACCCCCACCTTTCTCTATGTCAGAAAGACAGGGAGCCAAGGTCATAATACAGGCTCACTGAGAGTTAGAGGGTATGTAAGTTTAGGCTTTTTGAGACTAGGTGGGGGTCAACAGAGGCTATAAAAGCTTTGGGTAACGCTCCACCATTTTGAGATTTGCTGTGCCCCTCTGCATGCATGTCTCCCCATCCGGATGGTTTGTGCTCATGTTGAATTGTATGGAATAAAACATTGTTGATTGAACATTTATACACCGAGTATTGTCCTTCCTTCAGCCCAAAGAATAAAAGAATTGGGAGGATTTAACACTGGATATCAGAAAAATTATTTTTAAGATGTCTTAACTAATGCTTTAAATATGATATGTAATGACATCATGACAAACATTTTTCATCTGCAGTGACCGACAGCACCAGCACTTTCCCAGCTTACGGATGTGCATCTACAAACCTGTGTGCAGCTGCCTCAAGCTTGAAATCTCTACCTTTCATGAAGAGCATTGGTACGATAACAACAGGACCAACCTGTAATTCACCCTCGACCACTCCAGCACCAACCACAACCACCGCTGCTCCAACCACAACTACAGTGGCAACAACCACAACAACAACAGCTGCTCCAACCACAACAACAGTTGCTCCAACCACAACAACTGCTGCTCCAACCACTACAACTGCAGCTCCAATAACAACCACAGCTGCTCCAACCACAACAACAGCTGCTCCAACCACTACAACTGCTGCTCCAACAACAACAACTGCTGCTCCAACCACAACAACAGCTGCTCCAACCACAACAACTGCCGCTCCAACCACAACAACTGCCGCTCCGACCACAACAACTGCCGCTCCAACCACAACAACAGTTGCTCCAACACCTACAACTGCCACTCCAACCACAACAACTGTCGCTCCAACAACAACAACAGCTGCTCCGACCACAACAACTGCCGCTCCAACCACAACAGTTGCTCCAACCACTACAACTGCTGCTCCGACCACAACAACTGCCGCTCCAACCACAACAACAGTTGCTCCAACCACTACAACTGCAGCTCCGACCACAACAACTGCCGCTCCAACCACAACAACTGCTACTCCAATCACAACAACTGCCGCTCCAACCACAACAACTGCTACTCCAATCACAACAACTGCCGCTCCAACCACAACAACAGCTGCTCCAACCACAACAACCGCGGCACCAACCACAACAACTGCCGCTCCAACAACAACAACTGCCACTGCAACCACAACCACAGCTGCTCCAACCACAACAACCACAGCTGCTCCCACAACAACCACAGCTGCTCCAACAACAACCACAGCTGCTCCAACCACAACAACCACAGCTGCTGCTCCAACCACAACAACAGCTGCTCCAACCACAACAACAGCTGCTCCAACCACAACAACTGCTTCTCCAACCACAACAACTGCCGCTCCAACCACAACAACTGCAGCACAAACCACAACAACTGCCGCTCCAACCACAACAACAGTTGATTCAACCACTATAACTGCGGCACCAACCACAACAACAGCCGCTCCAACCACAACAACTGCCGCTCCAACCACAACAACTGCAGCTCCAACCACAACAACTGCCGCTCCAACCACAACAACAGCCGCTCCAACCACAACAACTGCTTCTCCAACGACAACAACTGCCGCTCCAACCACAACAACTGCAGCACAAACCACAACAACTGCCGCTCCAACCACAACAACAGTTGATTCAACCACTATAACTGCGGCACCAACCACAACAACTGCCGCTCCAACAACAACAGCTGCTCCAACCACAACAACAGCCGCTCCAACCACAACAACTGCCGCTCCAACCACAACAACTGCAGCTCCAACCACAACAACTGCCGCTCCAACCACAACAACAGTTGATTCAACCACTATAACTGCGGCACCAACCACAACAACTGCCGCTCCAACAACAACAACAGCTGCTCCAACCACAACAACAGCCGCTCCAACCACAACAACTGCCGCTCCAACCACAACAACTGCAGCTCCAACCACAACAACTGCCGCTCCAACCACAACAACAGCCGCTCCAACCACAACAACTGCTTCTCCAACCACAACAACTGCCGCTCCAACCACAACAACAGCTGCTCCAACAACAACCACAGCCGCTCCAACCACAACTGCTGCTCCAACAACAACAACAGCTGCTGCAACCACTACAACTGCTGCTCCAACCACAACAACAGCTGCCCCAACAACAACAATTGCTGCTCCAACCACAACAACAGTTGCTCCAACCACAACAACAGCCGCTCCAACCACAACAACTGCTTCTCCAACAACAACAACAGCCGCTCCAACCACAACAACTGCCGCTCCAACAACAACGACAGTTGCTCCAACCACAACAACTGCTGCTACAACAACAACAACAACTGCTGCTCCAACCACAACCACAGCTGCTCCAACAACAACCACAGCTGCTCCAACCACAACAACCACAGCTGCTGCTCCAATCACAACAACAGCTGCTCCAACCACAACAACAGCTGCTCCAACCACAACAACTGCCGCTCCAACAACAACCACAGCCGCTCCAACCACAACTGCTGCTCCAACAGGAACAACAGCTGCTGCAACCACTACAACTGCTGCTCCAACCACAACCACAGCTGCCCCAACAACAACAATTGCTGCTCCAACCACAACAACAGTTGCTCCAACCACAACAACAGCCGCTCCAACCACAACAACTACTTCTCCAACAACAACAACAGCCGCTCCAACCACAACAACTGCCGCTCCAACAACAACGACAGTTGCTCCAACCACAACAACTGCTGCTACAACAACAACAACAACAACTGCTGCTCCAACCACAACAACAGCCGCTCCAACCACAACAACTGCCGCTCCAACCACAACAACTGCACCTCCAACCACAACAACTGCCGCTCCAACCACAACAACTGCTTCTCCAACCACAACAACTGCCGCTCCAACCACAACAACTGCCGCTCCAACAACAACCACAGCCGCTCCAACCACAACTGCTGCTCCAACAACAACAACAGCTGCTGCAACCACTACAACTGCTGCTCAAACCACAACCACAGCTGCCCCAACAACAACAATTGCTGCTCCAACCACAACAACAGTTGCTCCAACCACAACAACAGCCGCTCCAACCACAACAACTGCTTCTCCAACAACAACAACAGCCGCTCCAACCACAACAACTGCCGCTCCAACCACAACAACTGCAGCTCCAACCACAACAACTGCCGCTCCAACCACAACAGCCGCTCCAACCACAACAACTGCTTCTCCAACCACAACAACTGCCGCTCCAACCACAACAACTGCCGCTCCAACCACAACAACCACAGCCGCTCCAACCACAACAACAGCTGCTCCAACCACAACAACTGCTGCTACAACAACAACTGCTGCTCCAACCACAACCACAGCTGCTCCAACCACAACAACAGCCGCTCCAACCACAACAACTGCCGCTCCAACCACAACAACTGCACCTCCAACCACAACAACTGCCGCTCCAACCACAAAAACAGCCGCTCCAACCACAACAACTGCTTCTCCAACCACAACAACTGCCGCTCCAACCACAACAACTGCCGCTCCAACAACAACCACAGCCGCTCCAACCACAACTGCTGCTCCAACAACAACAACAGCTGCTCCAACCACTACAACTGCCGCTCCAACCACAACCACAGCTGCCCCAACAACAACAATTGCTGCTCCAACCACAACAACAGTTGCTCCAACCACAACAACAGCCGCTCCAACCACAACAACTGCTTCTCCAACAACAACAACAGCCGCTCCAACCACAACAACTGCCGCTCCAACCACAACAACTGCAGCTCCAACCACAACAACTGCCGCTCCAACCACAACAGCCGCTCCAACCACAACAACTGCTTCTCCAACCACAACAACAGTTGCTCCAACCACAACAACTGCCGCTCCAACCACAACAACTGCAGCTCCAACCACAACAACTGCCGCTCCAACAACAACAACTGCCGCTCCAACCACAACAACCACAGCTGCTGCTCCAACCACGGCAACCAGAGCTGCTCCAACCACGGCAACCACATCTGCTCCAACCACAACCACGGCTGCTCAAACAACAACCACAGCTGTTCTAACAACTACAACGGCTGCTCCAACCACTACAACTGCTGCTCCAACAACCACAGCCTCTCCAACCACAACAACAGTTGCTCCAACAACTACAACTGCTGCTCCAACCACGGCAACCACAGCTGCTCCAACAACAACCACAGCTGCTCCAACCACAACAACTGCTGCTCCAACCACTACAACTGCTGCTCCAACAACAACCACAGCTGCTCCAACCACAACAACTGCGGCACCAACCACAACCACAGCTGCTCCAACAACTACAACTGCTGCTCCAAAAACAGCTGCTCCAACCACAACAACAGTAGCTGCTCCAACCAAAACAACAGTTGCTCCAACCACTACAACTGCTGCTCCAACAACAACCACAGCTGCTCCAACTACAACAACTGCCGCTCCAACCACAACAACAGCTGCTCCAACCACAACAACAGCTGCTCCGACCACAACCACTGCGGCACCAACCACAACAACCGCTGCTACAACAACAACAACAGTTGCTCCAACCACAACAACTGCTGCTCCAACCACAACAACAGTTGCTCCAACCACTACAACTGCTGCTCCAACAACAACAGCTGCTCCAACCACAACAACAGCTGCTCCAACCACAACTGCTGCTCCGACCACAACAACTGCTGCTCCAACAACAACAGCTGCTGCCCCAACCACAACAACAGTTGCTCCAACCACAACAACTGCCGCTCCAACCACAACAACAGCTGCTCCAACCACAACAACAGCTGCTCCGACCACAACCACTGGGGCACCAACCACAACAACCGCTGCTACAACAACAACAACAGTTGCTCCAACCACAACAACTGCTGCTCCAACCACAACAACAGTTGCTCCAACCATTACAACTGCTGCTCCAACCACAACAACTGCTGCTCCAACAACTACAACTGCCGCTCCAACCACAACAACAACAACCGCTCCAACCACAACAACTGCTGCTCCAACAACAACAATTGCTGCTCCAACCACAACAACAGCTGCTACAACAACAACAACTGCTGCTCCAACCACGGCAACCACAGCTGCTCCAACCACGGCAACCACAGCTGCTCCAACCACAACCACGGCTGCTCCAACAACAACCACGGCTGCTCCAACAACAACCACAGCTGCTCCAACCACAACAACTGCTGCTCCAACCACTACAACTGCTGCTCCAACAACAACCACAGCTTCTCCAACCACAACAACTGCGGCACCAACCACAACCACAGCTGCTCCAACAACTACAACTGCTGCTCCAACAACAGTTGCTCCAACCACTACAACTGCTGCTCCAACAACAACCACAGCTGCTCCAACCACAACAACAGCAGCTGCTCCAACCAAAACAACAGTTGCTCCAACCACTACAACTGCTGCTCCAACAACAACCACAGCTGCTCCAACTACAACAACTGCGGCACCAACCACAACAACAGCAGCTCCAACAACTACAACAGCTGCTCCAACCACAACAACAGCTGCTCCAAAAACAACATCTGCTGCTCCAAGCACAACAACAGCCGTTCCAACCACAACAACAGCTGCTCTAACCACAACAACTGCTGCTGCAACCACAACAACAGCTGCTCCAACCACAACAACAGCTGCTCCAACAACAACAGCCGCTCCAACCACAACAACAGCTGCTCCAACCACAACACCAGCCGCTCCAACCACAACAACAGCTGCTCCAACCACAACACCAGCCGCTCCAACCACTACAACTGCTGCTCCAACAACCACAGCCTCTCCAACCACTACAACTGTTGCTCCAACCACAACAGCAGCTGTTCCAACCACAACAAACGCTGCTACAACCACAACAACTGCGGCACCAAGCACAACAACAGCGGCACCAACCACAACAACAACTGCTCTAACAACAACAACAGCTGCTCCAACCAAAACAACTGCGTCTCCAACCACAACCACAGCTGCTACAACCACAACAACTGCTGCTCCAACAACAACAACAGCTGCTTCAACCACAACAACTGCTGCTTCAACAACAACAGCAGCTGCTCCAACCACAACAACAGCTGCGCCAACCACAACAACTGCGGCGCCAACAACAACAACAGTTGCTCCAACCACTACAACAACAGCTGCTCCAACAACAACCACAGCTGCTCCAACCACAACAACAGCCGTTCCAACCACTACAACTGCTGCTCCAATAACAACCACAGCTGCTCCAACCACAACAACTGCTGCTGCAACCACAACAACAGCTGCTCCGACCACAACAACAGCAGCTGCTCCAACCACAACAACTGCTGCTCCAACCACTACAACTGCTGCTCCAACAACAACCACAGCTGCTCCAACCACAACAACTGCGGCACCAACCACAACCACAGCTGCTCCAACAACTACAACTGCTGCTCCAACAACAACTGCGGCACCAACCACAACCACAACTGCTGCTCCAACCACAACAACAGCAGCTGCTCCAACCACAACCAGTGCGGCACCAACCACAACAACTGCTGCTTCAACCACAACAACAGCAGCTGCTCCAACCACAACCACTGCGGCACCAACCACAACAACTACTGCTTCAACCACAACAACAGCTGCTGCTCCAACCACAACAACCGCAGCTGCTCCAACCACAACAACTGCGGCACCAACCACAACCACAACTGCTGCTCCAACCACAACAACAGCAGCCGCTCCAACCACAACCACTGCGGCACCAACCACAACAACTGCTGCTTCAACCACAACAACAGCTGCTTCAACCACAACAACTGCTGCGCCAACCACAACAACTGCTGCTCCACTCAAAACAACAGCTGCTCCAACCACAACAACTGCTGCTCCAACAACAACAACAGCTGCTCCGACCACAACAACAGCTGCTCCGACCACAACCATTGCGGCACCAACCACAACAACAGCTGCTTCAACCACAACAACTGCTGCGCCAACCACAACAACTGCTGCTCCAATCAAAACAACAGCTGCTCCAACTACAACAACTGCTGCTCCAACAACAACAGCAGCTGCTCCAACCACAACAACAGCTGCTCCAATCACAACAACAGTTGTTCCAACCACAACAACTGCTGCTCCAACCACAACCACAGCTGCTCCAACCACAAAAACTGCTGCTCCAACAACAACAACAGCTGCTTCAACCACAACAACTGCTGCGCCAACCACAACAACTGCGGCGCCAACAACAACAACAACAGTTGCTCCAACCACTACAACAACAGCTGCTCCAACAACAACCACAGCTGCTCCAACCACAACAACTGCTGCTCCAACCACAACAACAGCTGCTCCAACCACAACCAGTGCGGCACCAACCACAACAACTGCTGCTTCAACCACAACAACAGCAGCTGCTCCAACCACAACCACTGCGGCACCAACCACAACAACTGCTGCTTCAACCACAACAACAGCTGCTGCTCCAACCACAACAACCGCAGCTGCTCCAACCACAACAACTGCGGCACCAACCACAACCACAACTGCTGCTCCAACCACAACAACAGCAGCTGCTCCAACCACAACCACTGCGGCACCAACCACAACAACTGCTGCTTCAACCACAACAACAGCTGCTTCAACCACAACAACTGCTGCGCCAACCACAACAACTGCTGCTCCACTCAAAACAACAGCTGCTCCAACCACAACAACTGCTGCTCCAACAACAACAACAGCTGCTCCGACCACAACAACAGCTGCTCCGACCACAACCATTGCGGCACCAACCACAACAACAGCTGCTTCAACCACAACAACTGCTGCGCCAACCACAACAACTGCTGCTCCAATCAAAACAACAGCTGCTCCAACTACAACAACTGCTGCTCCAACAACAACAGCAGCTGCTCCAACCACAACAACAGCTGCTCCAATCACAACAACAGTTGTTCCAACCACAACAACTGCTGCTCCAACCACAACCACAGCTGCTCCAACCACAAAAACTGCTGCTCCAACAACAACAACAGCTGCTCCAACCACAACAACTGCTGCGCCAACCACAACAACTGCGGCGCCAACAACAACAACTACAGTTGCTCCAACCACTACAACAACAGCTGCTCCAACAACAACCACAGCTGCTCCAACCACAACAACTGCTGCTCCAACCACAACAACAGCTGGTCCAACCACAACAGCTTCTCCAACAACAACAACACCTGCTCCAACCACAACAACAGCTGCTCCAACCACAACAACAGCTGCTCCAACAACAACAACTGCTGCTCCAAGCACAACAACAGCCTTTCCAACCACTACAACTGCTGCTCCAATAACAACCACAGATGCTCCAACCACAACAACTGCTGCTGCAACCACAACAAAAGCTGCTCCAACCACAACAACAACAACAGCTGCTCCAACCACAACAACTGCTGCTCCAACCACTACAACTGCTGCTCCAACAACAACCACAGCTGCTCCAACCACAACAACTGCGGCACCAACCACAACCACAGCTGCTCCAACAACTACAACTGCTGCTCCAACAACAGCTGCTCCAACCACAACAACAGCAGCTGCTCCAACCAAAACAACAGTTGCTCCAACCACTACAACTGCTGCTCCAACAACAACCACAGCTGCTCCAACAACAACCACAGCTGCTCCTACTACAACAACTGCGGCACCAACCACAACAACAGCAGCTCCAACAACTACAACTGCTGCTCCAACCACAACAACAGCTGCTCCAACAACAACAACAGCTGCTCCAACCACAACAACAGCAGCTGCTCCAACCAAAACAACAGTTGCTCCAACCACTACAACTGCTGCTCCAACAACAACCACAGCTGCTCCAACTACAACAACTGCGGCACCAACCACAACAACAGCAGCTCCAACAACTACAACAGCTGCTCCAACCACAACAACAGCTGCTCCAACAACAACAACTGCTGCTCCAAGCTCAACAACAGCCGTTCCAACCACTACAACTGCTGCTCCAATAACAACCACAGCTGCTCCAACCACAACAACTGCTGCTGCAACCACAACAACAGCTGCTCCAACCACAACAACTGCTGCTCCAACAACAACAGCCGCTCCAACCACAACAACAGCTGCTCCAACCACAACAACTGCTGCTTCAACCACAACAACAGCTGCTTCAACCACAACAACTGCTGCGCCAACCACAACAACTGCTGCTCCACTCAAAACAACAGCTGCTCCAACCACAACAACTGCTGCTCCAACAACAACAACAGCTGCTCCGACCACAACAACAGCTGCTCCGACCACAACCATTGCGGCACCAACCACAACAACAGCTGCTTCAACCACAACAACTGCTGCTTCAACCACAACAACTGCTGCGCCAACCACAACAACTGCTGCTCCAATCAAAACAACAGCTGCTCCAACTACAACAACTGCTGCTCCAACAACAACAGCAGCTGCTCCAACCACAACAACAGCTGCTCCAATCACAACAACAGTTGTTCCAACCACAACAACTGCTGCTCCAACCACAACCACAGCTGCTCCAACCACAAAAACTGCTGCTCCAACAACAACAACAGCTGCTTCAACCACAACAACTGCTGCTCCAACCACAACAACTGCGGCGCCAACAACAACAACAACAGTTGCTCCAACCACTACAACAACAGCTGCTCCAACAACAACCACAGCTGCTCCAACCACAACAACTGCTGCTCCAACCACAACAACAGCTGCTCCAACCACAACCAGTGCGGCACCAACCACAACAACTGCTGCTTCAACCACAACAACAGCAGCTGCTCCAACCACAACCACTGCGGAACCAACCACAACAACTGCTGCTTCAACCACAACAACAGCTGCTGCTCCAACCACAACAACCGCAGCTGCTCCAACCACAACAACTGCGGCACCAACCACAACCACAACTGCTGCTCCAACCACAACAACAGCAGCTGCTCCAACCACAACCACTGCGGCACCAACCACAACAACTGCTGCTTCAACCACAACAACAGCTGCTTCAACCACAACAACTGCTGCGCCAACCACAACAACTGCTGCTCCACTCAAAACAACAGCTGCTCCAACCACAACAACTGCTGCTCCAACAACAACAACAGCTGCTCCGACCACAACAACAGCTGCTCCGACCACAACCATTGCGGCACCAACCACAACAACAGCTGCTTCAACCACAACAACAGCTGCTTCAACCACAACAACTGCTGCGCCAACCACAACAACTGCTGCTCCAATCAAAACAACAGCTGCTCCAACTACAACAACTGCTGCTCCAACAACAACAGCAGCTGCTCCAACCACAACAACAGCTGCTCCAATCACAACAACAGTTGTTCCAACCACAACAACTGCTGCTCCAACCACAACCACAGCTGCTCCAACCACAAAAACTGCTGCTCCAACAACAACAACAGCTGCTTCAACCACAACAACTGCTGCGCCAACCACAACAACTGCGGCGCCAACAACAACAACAACAGTTGCTCCAACCACTACAACAACTGCTGCTCCAACCACAACAACAGCTGCTCCAACCACAACAGCTTCTCCAACAACAACAACACCTGCTCCAACCACAACAACAGCTGCTCCAACCACAACAACAGCTGCTCCAACAACAACAACTGCTGCTCCAACCACAACAACTGCTGCTCCAACCACTACAACTGCTGCTCCAACAACAACTACAGCTGCTCCAACCACAACAACTGCGGCACCAACCACAACCACAGCTGCTCCAACAACTACAACTGCTGCTCCAACAACAGCTGCTCCAACCACAACAACAGCAGCTGCTCCAACCAAAACAACAGTTGCTCCAACCACTACAACTGCTGCTCCAACAACAACCACAGCTGCTCCTACTACAACAACTGCGGCACCAACCACAACAACAGCAGCTCCAACAACTACAACTGCTGCTCCAACCACAACAACAGCTGCTCCAACAACAATAACAGCTGCTCCAACCACAACAACAGCAGCTGCTCCAACAACAACTGCGGCACCAACCACAACCACAACTGCTGCTCCAACCACAACAACAGCAGCTGCTCCAACCACAACCACTGCGGCACCAACCACAACAACTGCTGCTTCAACCACAACAACAGCTGCTTCAACCACAACAACTGCTGCGCCAACCACAACAACTGCTGCTCCACTCAAAACAACAGCTGCTCCAACCACAACAACTGCTGCTCCAACAACAACAACAGCTGCTCCGACCACAACAACAGCTGCTCCGACCACAACCATTGCGGCACCAACCACAACAACAGCTGCTTCAACCACAACAACAGCTGCTTCAACCACAACAACTGCTGCGCCAACCACAACAACTGCTGCTCCAATCAAAACAACAGCTGCTCCAACTACAACAACTGCTGCTCCAACAACAACAGCAGCTGCTCCAACCACAACAACAGCTGCTCCAATCACAACAACAGTTGTTCCAACCACAACAACTGCTGCTCCAACCACAACCACAGCTGCTCCAACCACAAAAACTGCTGCTCCAACAACAACAACAGCTGCTTCAACCACAACAACTGCTGCGCCAACCACAACAACTGCGGCGCCAACAACAACAACAACAGTTGCTCCAACCACTACAACAACTGCTGCTCCAACCACAACAACAGCTGCTCCAACCACAACAGCTTCTCCAACAACAACAACACCTGCTCCAACCACAACAACAGCTGCTCCAACCACAACAACAGCTGCTCCAACAACAACAACTGCTGCTCCAACCACAACAACTGCTGCTCCAACCACTACAACTGCTGCTCCAACAACAACTACAGCTGCTCCAACCACAACAACTGCGGCACCAACCACAACCACAGCTGCTCCAACAACTACAACTGCTGCTCCAACAACAGCTGCTCCAACCACAACAACAGCAGCTGCTCCAACCAAAACAACAGTTGCTCCAACCACTACAACTGCTGCTCCAACAACAACCACAGCTGCTCCTACTACAACAACTGCGGCACCAACCACAACAACAGCAGCTCCAACAACTACAACTGCTGCTCCAACCACAACAACAGCTGCTCCAACAACAATAACAGCTGCTCCAACCACAACAACAGCAGCTGCTCCAACAACAACTGCGGCACCAACCACAACCACAACTGCTGCTCCAACCACAACAACAGCAGCTGCTCCAACCACAACCACTGCGGCACCAACCACAACAACTGCTGCTTCAACCACAACAACAGCTGCTTCAACCACAACAACTGCTGCGCCAACCACAACAACTGCTGCTCCACTCAAAACAACAGCTGCTCCAACCACAACAACTGCTGCTCCAACAACAACAACAGCTGCTCCGACCACAACAACTGCTGCTGCAACCACAACAACAGCTGCTCCAACCACAACAACAACAACAGCTGCTCCAACCACAACAACTGCTGCTCCAACCACTACAACTGCTGCTCCAACAACAACCACAGCTGCTCCAACCACAACAACTGCGGCACCAACCACAACCACAGCTGCTCCAACAACTACAACTACTGCTCCAACAACAGCTGCTCCAACCACAACAACAGCAGCTGCTCCAACCAAAACAACAGTTGCTCCAACCACTACAACTGCTGCTCCAACAACAACCACAGCTGCTCCTACTACAACAACTGCGGCACCAACCACAACAACAGCAGCTCCAACAACTACAACTGCTGCTGCAACCACAACAACAGCTGCTCCAACCACAACAACAGCTGCTCCAACCACAACAACAGCAGCTGCTCCAACCAAAACAACAGTTGCTCCAACCACTACAACTGCGGCACCAACCACAACAACAGCAGCTCCAACAACTACAACAGCTGCTCCAACCACAACAACAGCTGCTCCAACAACAACAACTGCTGCTCCAAGCTCAACAACAGCCGTTCCAACCACTACAACTGCTGCTCCAATAACAACCACAGCTGCTCCAACCACAACAACTGCTGCTGCAACCACAACAACAGCTGCTCCAACCACAACAACTGCTGCTCCAACAACCACAGCCGCTCCAACCACAACAACTGCTGCTCCAACCACAACACCAGCCGCTCCAACCACAACAACAGCTGCTCCAACCACAACAACAGCTGCTCCAACCACAACACCAGCCGCTCCAACCACAACAACAGCTGCTCCAACCACATCAGCAGCTGTTCTAACAACTACAACGGCTGCTCCAACCACTACAACTGCTGCTCCAACAACCACAGCCTCTCCAATCAAAACAACACCTGCTCCAACCACAACAACAGCTGCTCCAATCACAACAACAGTTGCTCCAACCACAACAACTGCTGCGCCAACCACAACAACTGCGGCGCCAACAACAACAACAGTTGCTCCAACCACTACAACTGCTGCTCCAACCACAACAACAGCTGCTCCAACCACAACAGCTTCTCCAACAACAACACCTGCTCCAACCACAACAACAGCTGCTCCAACCACAACAACAGCTGCTCCAACAACAACAACTGCTTCTCCAAGCACAACAACAGCCGTTCCAACCACTACAACTGCTGCTCCAATAACAACCACAGCTGCTCCAACCACAACAACTGCTGCTGCAACCACAACAACAGCTGCTCCAACCACAACAACAGCAGCTGCTCCAACCACAACAACTGCTGCTCCAACCACTACAACTGCTGCTCCAACAACAACCACAGCTGCTCCAACCACAACAACTGCGGCACCAACCACAACCACAGCTGCTCCAACAACTACAACTGCTGCTCCAACAACAACTGCGGCACCAACCACAACCACAGCTGCTCCAACAACTACAACTGCTGCTCCAACAACAACAACAGCTGCTCCAACCACAACAACAGCAGCTGCTCCAACCAAAACAACAGTTGCTCCAACCACTACAACTGCTGCTCCAACAACAACCACAGCTGCTCCAACTACAACAACTGCGGCACCAACCACAACAACAGCAGCTCCAACAACTACAACTGCTGCTCCAACCACAACAACTGCTGCGCCAATAACAACCACAGGTGCTCCAACCACAACAACTGCTGCTGCAACCACAACAACAGCTGCTCCAACCACAACAGCAGCTGCTCCAACCACTACAACTGCTGCTCCAACAACAACCACAGCTGCTCCAACCACAACAACTGCGGCACCAACCACTACAACTGCTGCTCCAACAACAACCACAGCTGCTCCAACCACAACAACTGCGGCACCAACCACAACCACAGCTGCTCCAACAACTACAACTGCTGCTCCAACAACAACTGCGGCACCAACCACAACCACAGCTGCTCCAACAACTACAACTGCTGCTCCAACAACAACAACAGCTGCTCCAACCACAACAACAGCAGCTGCTCCAACCAAAACAACAGTTGCTCCAACCACTACAACTGCTGCTCCAACAACAACCACAGCTGCTCCAACTACAACAACTGCGGCACCAACCACAACAACAGCAGCTCCAACAACTACAACTGCTGCTCCAACCACAACAACTGCTGCGCCAATAACAACCACAGGTGCTCCAACCACAACAACTGCTGCTGCAACCACAACAACAGCTGCTCCAACCACAACAACTGCGGCACCAACCACTACAACTGCTGCTCCAACCACTACAACTGCTGCTCCAACAACAACCACAGCTGCTCCAACTACAACAACTGCGGCACCAACCACAACAACAGCAGCTCCAACAACTACAACTGCTGCTCCAACCACAACAACTGCTGCGCCAATAACAACCACAGGTGCTCCAACCACAACAACTGCTGCTGCAACCACAACAACAGCTGCTCCAACCACAACAGCAGCTGCTCCAACCACTACAACTGCTGCTCCAACAACAACCACAGCTGCTCCAACCACAACAACTGCGGCACCAACCACTACAACTTCTGCTCCAACAACAACCACAGCTGCTCCAACCACAACAACTGCGGCACCAACCACAACCACAGCTGCTCCAACAACTACAACTGCTGCTCCAACAACAACTGCGGCACCAACCACAACCACAGCTGCTCCAACAACTACAACTGCTGCTCCAACCACTACAACAACAGCTGCTCCAACAACAACCACAGCTGCTCCAACCACAACAACTGTGGCACCAACCACAACAACTGTGGCACCAACCACAACAACTCTGGCACCAACCACAACAACAGCCGCTCCAACCACAACAACTGCCGCTCCAACCACAACAACAGCAGCTGCTCAAGCCACAACAACAGCAGCTGCTCAAGCCACAACAACAGCCGCTCCTACAACAACAGCAGCCGCTCCAACCACAACAACAGCAGCCGCTCCAATTACAACAACTGCAGCCGCTCCAACCACAACAACAGTTGCTCCAACCACAACAACTGCTGCGCCAACCACAACAACTGCGGCGCCAACAACAACAACAGTTGCTCCAACCACTACAACAACAGCTGCTCCAACAACAACCACAGATGCTCCAACCACAACAACTGCTGCTCCAACCACAACAACAGCTGCTCCAACCACAACAGCTTCTCCAACAACAACACCTGCTCCAACCACAACAACAGCTGCTCCAACCACAACAACAGCTGCTCCAACAACAACAACTGCTGCTCCAAGCACAACAACAGCCGTTCCAACCACTACAACTGCTGCTCCAATAACAACCACAGCTGCTCCAACCACAACAACTGCTGCTGCAACCACAACAACAGCTGCTCCAACCACAACAACAGCAGCTGCTCCAACCACAACAACTGCTGCTCCAACCACTACAACTGCTGCTCCAACAACAACCACAGCTGCTCCAACCACAACAACTGTGGCACCAACCACAACCACAGCTGCTCCAACAACTACAACTGCTGCTCCAACAACAACTGCGGCACCAACCACAACCACAGCTGCTCCAACAACTACAACTGCTGCTCCAACAACAACAACAGCTGCTCCAACCACAACAACAGCAGCTGCTCCAACCAAAACAACAGTTGCTCCAACCACTACAACTGCTGCTCCAACAACAACCACAGCCGCTCCAACTACAACAACTGCGGCACCAACCACAACAACAGCAGCTCCAACAACTACAACTGCTGCTCCAACCACAACAACTGCTGCGCCAATAACAACCACAGGTGCTCCAACCACAACAACTGCTGCTGCAACCACAACAACAGCTGCTCCAACCACAACAGCAGCTGCTCCAACCACTACAACTGCTGCTCCAACAACAACCACAGCTGCTCCAACCACAACAACTGCGGCACCAACCACTACAACTGCTGCTCCAACAACAACCACAGCTGCTCCAACCACAACAACTGCGGCACCAACCACAACCACAGCTGCTCCAACAACTACAACTGCTGCTCCAACAACAACTGCGGCACCAACCACAACCACAGCTGCTCCAACAACTACAACTGCTGCTCCAACAACAACAACAGCTGCTCCAACCACAACAACAGCAGCTGCTCCAACCAAAACAACAGTTGCTCCAACCACTACAACTGCTGCTCCAACAACAACCACAGCTGCTCCAACTACAACAACTGCGGCACCAACCACAACAACAGCAGCTCCAACAACTACAACTGCTGCTCCAACCACAACAACTGCTGCGCCAATAACAACCACAGGTGCTCCAACCACAACAACTGCTGCTGCAACCACAACAACAGCTGCTCCAACCACAACAGCAGCTGCTCCAACCACAACAGCAGCTGCTCCAACCACTACAACTGCTGCTCCAACAACAACCACAGCTGCTCCAACCACAACAACTGCGGCACCAACCACTACAACTGCTGCTCCAACCACTACAACTGCTGCTCCAACCACAACAACAGTTGCCCCAACCACTACAACTGCTGCTCCAACAACAACCACAGCTGCTCCAACCACAACAACTGCTGCTCCAACAACAACAACCACAGCTCCAACCACAACAACTCTGGCACCAACCACAACAACAGCCGCTCCAACCTTAACAACTGCCGCTTCAACCACAACAACAGCAGCTGCTCAAGCCACAACAACAGCAGCTGCTCAAGCCACAACAACAGCCGCTCCTACAACAACAGCAGCCGCTCCAACCACAACAACAGCAGCCGCTCCAATTACAACAACTGCAGCCGCTCCAACCACAACAACTGTGGCACCAACCACAACAACAACCACTCCAATCACAACTTCAGTGGCAACAACAACAACATCAGCGGCTTCTCCAACCACAACAGCATTTTCTCCATCCACAACAACAGCTGCTCCAACCACAACAACTGTGACACCAACCACAACAACAGTTGCTACAACAACTATACCTGCTGCTCAAACAGCAACCGTTCCAACCACAACAACTGCTGCTACCACAACATCAGCTGCTGCTCCTACAACAGCTACCCCAACCACAACAACAGCTGCTACAACCACAACAACTGTGGCACCAACCACAACAACAGCTGCTCCAATCACAACTACAGTGGCAACAACAACAACAGCTGCTCCAACCACAACAACAACAACAGTTGCTCCAACCATAACAGTTGCTACAACAAAAACAACAACAACAGTTGCTCCAACCATAACAACTGCTGCTCCAACAACAACCACAGCAGCTCCAGCAACAACAGCTACTCCAACCATGACAACAGCTGCTCCAATCACAACTACAGTGGCAACAACAACAACAACAGCTGCTCCAACCACTACAACTGCTGCTCCAACAACAACAACAGTTGCTCCAACCACAAAGACTGCTGCTCCAACAACAATAACTGCAGCTCCACCACCACCAACAGCTGCTCCAACCATGACAACAGCTGCAACAACAACCACTAAAATGCCTTCAACAGCTATAACATCCACGACGACAACAAGTCACGCATCCTCTGTCAGAATGAATGTAATCCCTCTATTAGTGGCACTCTTTGTCTTTACCATCTATTAAATGGTAAATCATGGATGGAAACCCCATAAAAACACTAAAACTGTGAAAGGATGATTTTTTTGTTTTATCTTACTGTTTACTTCTTCTTTTCCTGTTTAGTTGGGATTTAAGTTTCATTCACTTCAGATGTAAGTAAAAGGTTAAACCTGCTGGGTAAACCTTAGCATGGATAACTATTTAACAAACAATTACCCTTGTGACTTATAAAGTGTAATATCTATTTAATATTTACCCACAAATATATTTATCTATTTATTAAACTCATTATACAAATGTCTTGAAAAAATGTAATAGTGCAATAATAGGAACAGAAATATACATACAGAAATAGACAACCAAACTAGTTACTTGGGATTTTTGTTATATGTGATTCACTGACAGCATTTCTAAAACTAGTCACTGTAATTACACCAAAAAAAGCCAAAGGATTACAACTATGACCATGATAAAGTTTTCAACAGACAGTATGATGGGATTAGTTTTTTTGCTTTGAAAATATCCCATTGATGGCAAGGGGAATAAAGAAAGCTATGGCAGTATATTTGTTTTGTATAATGTTATGATTGTCACGACTGTCACTTATTTTCTTGAATTTTCTCAATCATATTGATGGTAACACATGGCCCCACTTTTAACATTTATAAAATTACAGAATATATTAACCATATGTTATTTAAGATGAGATACTCTGGTTTCCCCTAAATGTAGACTTTTACTCTCTTCACCCTAATAAAACTATTAATGCAACCAATTGTTTTTCTACATGAATTACCGTACCTATAAGATATTTCAAAGTTTCTTTAATGAAGTGATATATTTCACACTATTCAACAATATTTCATTATTAAGAAAGTTAATGTTTTTTTGCTGGCTTTTCTAACTACCAGTACATTTCCCTAATAGATATACATATTTTGATAATTGAAAAGGAAGGGGGATGTGTTGAATTATATATTCTTTTTAAACGAATATAATCTCTGTTTCTAGTTATCAGGTTTCAGTTATGTTGTCCTCGGATCTTTAGTGGTTCTAACAGGCACTAACTATTTGTTTCTTTTTATAAAGTCGAAAGGGCTTGGAGTGGTTGATAAGATTGGAAATAAGCTTCCTAAATGCTTATCGATCACATAGTAGTATATCATGTCACAAGAACCAAAATTAATTGTTGTAATGGAAGTAATAACTAATATGAATTTAGGCAGGTTTGCAACCAAGCAGAAAAGTCTTTCAACATCCCAGATAAATAAATATGAAATCACCACACTTGGAGAATGTTCATTTAGCTTTTTTTACTTCAGAATTTGAATGGCTTCCCCCTTTTTAAAATTAAGTACATAAAACTTTATGTAATGTTACGATATAAATATATATTTTTAATGCTTATTTTCTGATTATATTGCCTTTTGTACTTTGTAATAGAGGCATAAGAAACAACTAGGTCAGAGGGTGACAGGTCGATCTGGCAACAGACTTTAGAAAGGGGAAGTAAAGAAAGGGGAAGTTTAGTGCAGAGCTGCACAGGAAACCAGACAAAAGCTGCAGAAAATTCAGACCTGAGCATGTGTGTTCTGTCTCCATTTCCAGAAATGTAAAAAATAAAGATTTTTTTGAGCTTTACCACTCTGAGTTCAGTCTTTCTCTTTCGCCAAAAGAATTCAAAAGAACGTGATTTAATAGTAATCATTTGATAATTTAAACATTATGGAAACCAAAAAGGAGACTCCGCTGGAGAGAGGTCAGCAGCTGATGGATGGATGGCTTCGACAAAGAAAAGGTCATTAGCAATAGGCCACAAAGGAGGTGGAACTCTTCTGAATCTGGAGAAGGAAAATTCAGTGATGCAAGCTCTGACAAAGTGTCTGGTGACTTAGGGGCAGACTCCCTAAAACATTCATAGAACATACAATTTAATGTTAGTAGCTCTTGAAAGGTGTGAGGAACCTAAAACACAGAAAAAAAAAATACAAAATACATCCTGTCTTTGTGTTTGAAAGGCAAGCACAATCATAGCCCCTCTCATTTGCTGTCATGTTATTAACTGTTATTTTTAACTGCAATTTTTGTTTTATGTTATTTTAAACCAGTAGTTTTGTAAATGAATCACATTTTTTAAATAAAGCTTATCATGGTGAAGGGGTTTGTGTGTCCCAGGGATCACAGGGGCTATGTTGGCAGGGGGCTTTTGCCCCCTTGGTAGGGTCTCCCATGGCAAATTGGCCCTGGGTAAGGGACCAGACAAAGAGCGATTCAGAAAACCCCTATGAGAAGACCATTGAGGGGACCGTTCACCCAATGGCATGTCCAGCGTGCTGGCCTGGGGGGTGCACAGGCCACCCCCCCAACCAGACTGGCCACCCCAGGTGCCACCCCGAAGCTAAAACAATAAAATTCAATTAAATATCAAATGTACGATTACGTTTTCGTAGTGAAGCTCAGATATCCGAGTGTAAGTGAATGCAGCATCGGCAAAGGAAGGAGAAAGACGGCACCACAGAAAGCTATTTTCCAGCGAAAGAATATGGAGAATAAATGTCCTGGTAAGTAATATTAAGTTTGTTGAGTTTAGTAAACTTCGGTGAAATTAGAATACCAAGGAAAAAATAACACTTAAAGAATTATTGCAACCGCCGAATATTTCAGTAGGCTACTGGGGGGAGCTAGCATAAGAGTTATTAGTTATAAGATATAATCCAAGTCGTAACATTGCTGTGTGGAGCTGCAGATTTGGTTGCAGGTTAATACTGGCAGTGTCGCCATGCCAGCTGACTGCATTTCATCATCAGCCAGTGTTGTTCTTTATACATCAATATTACCAAAGTTTGTGCCATGTTCAATGTAGGGATGTGCAGTTCTGGTCCTCCTGGTTTCAGATGTTTCCATACTTCAACACAGCTGATTTAAAGAATCATTTACAGACTTGTGCACAACTAGGTGTTTGGGGATTATTTGGTGACAGGTGACAGATCAGTGGAGGCACAGGGTCTGTTGGCACAAATTGACCTCACATTTATTGGCAATTTATCCACATTTAGAAAAATTCTAGGGGAAATTAAGTTGCTTTCTGATGTACTTCAGTCTCCATCTCTTGATCTAGCAAAGGCTGTAGACCTAATTCATGCACTTCAAGACACCTTGGACCAATATAGAAGTGAATCCTGTTTTGATGAGCTGTGGCAAGACGCAATGGATATTGCAGAACAGTGTACTGTTGCCTCTGAGACAGTTAAGAGAAGGATGCAGAGAGAGAGCCTCAGGCTAAAGGGTTATTTTGTAGATTCTCCAATCGGGCAACACAGGTGTAAGGAGGATGACAAGGACAAGTTTAAGAGGGAAGTATTTTACCCCATTCTTAACCATGTACATGCAGAGATGGAGAAGCGCTTCAACAAGACCAATTGTGATATTATGCGGGGTATACAGGCACTAAACCCCAAGAGTAAGAGCTTTTTGTCAGAGGAAATAGTTGTAAGCTTGGCTGGTCTGTATGACTGTGATATTGAAGACCTCAAACATGAGCTGTATCAAGCTAGAAAGGTTGTTCAAAGGAGAGCAGGGTGTGGGAATGAACTCTCCAGTATTTTGGGGTTTACTACCTTCCTAGAGCCTTACAAAGAGGTGTTTCATCAGCTTTTTCATTTATGTCGAATAGCTTTAGCTTTACCTGTCAGCAGTGCTACTTGTGAACGTAGCTTTTCAGTGCTAAAGCTTAGAAAAAATCATCTACGAACAACTATGACTGATGAGAGGCTTAGCAATATTGGAGTTTTGAGTATTGAGAGGAAAAGGGCAAGATCATTAAGCCTGGATGACTTTGTAACACGTTTTGCCACCCGTCACCGTAACAGGCGGATCTACCTATTCTAAGTCATTGATAATATTTAATGAAGCATAGAGTAGGTACTTGAGTAAATGTTCTCTTTCAAAACATAAATATTTTGCAACTACAAGTGCTGCTGTTCACAAATGTTTTTGTACTTCTTGTCTTCTTAACATGTAACAGAGTCTTATTAAAAGTTCAGTATATTTTAATAAGTTTAAATAAGTTTTGCATTGCATTGGCTAATTTGCCAATTGTATGTTAAAAATGTTTGTAGTTTAATGTTCAAAAATGTTTTAGCCCAAAACATATGTGCACTATATGTCAGTAAAAATACTTGTCCTTGAATGCTGAATAAACTGACAAAGCACTGATTGTATCTCTTGTACTTTATCAACACAGTATCTAAACACTTTTCACTGTAGTGGTGAAAATCTCATTCTAATAAAAGTTAAAAGCGCATCCAGTTATTAGGTTTATAGGATTATTGAATTATGGTTAACGGTTGGTAGAATTTTTGTTTAACATTATCTGCCAATTACATCTGCCACCCTTCTCCAAATCTGTGCCCCTACCTGGCCACCCCAAAAAAGATTTTCTAGACACGCCACTGCGTTCACCCTACCCAGGATATGGTTTCAACACTACTTCTTAGCCAACAGGCTGTTAAAATTCAATATTAAATTTTAACAGCGTTCGACTGCCATGATAAAACAAAATCCATAAATCCATAAATAACAAAGTCAAATAATGCCATATTTTATACAACAATCAATAAACCAATAACCAAACAAATCATAACATATTATAGTCATCTTATAATGAATTTCATTCAAAATACTATTATACAAAAACATTCTCATGGGTCCCATCAAAGCTAATAAACATTATCCAAAATTAATCAATTAACACATTTAATCACAGGTGTTGCGCAACAAGTTCAATAATCTAAAGGGAGTTCAACTCAATTCAAAAGTCTCATAGGCCGTTTTGGCATTTAATCAGAAAAGTAACAAAAAACATCCAAAACGGACAAAACTACAAAAATAAAATCACTCGCTCAACTCTTGATACGTTAATTCAACATTCGGCCATAGTGAAATAAACAAAAACAACAATATTCAATAAATCAAACCAGTAATTGCACTTACTGTCACTAGCCTAGCATTAGCTTACCGGCGTTTTAGAATGCGCGACCGCGGCTCCGTATTTTCATTAATTGTGACAAAACAAAACAAACAAATAACTCACCGTTGAGTCGATTGAGAGAGGGTGTAAAGGTGAATGAATCGGCCGGGTTATTGCACGCTGTCAACTGGTATGTAGTCTGTAATTTGTCAATATCTGACAAGAACGCCAACCAGGGCTGTATCCCAATTCAGGGTCTGCAGCCTTAAAGTACGCAGCCTTAACGGTCCACCAGGGCCGCATACGCAAAGACCGCTAAGGCCGGAAGTGCGAGGCTTGTGAAATGGGACGGTCTAGCCTCCGTCTGCCCAGGTTGCCTAGCAACCATGACACTAACAGCTGGAAACGTTTCATACAGCTTTGTTTGACAGAAATGAAGGAAAAATCTTTTGTTCATTTGTTTGTTTGTTTCTACATGAGCTTTGATTTGATAAGCATCTGAGGCTGAGACCAAGGGACTGTGAAATCATGATTATTGGGCTTCACTTCTGTACTGAACAGTCATTTAAGATTAGCTAGTAAATAACAATTAGCTAATGTTGTTCATGAGACTAAAGTCATCTCCCTTTGGTAATGTACATATAATATGGCCAATATTAAAGTTATAATTTCAATCATTATTACAACAGTGAATGAACTCTGTTTCAAATACTGAGCTTCAGTAAAGATTCAAGCTGCATTTATTTATATTATTTATATTTCCTGTCACCTTAAATCTTCACTCAAAGACAGGTTTCTGTCTTGTGGGGTCAGATGGTACCATGGTTACACTCCCCCCCCCCCAAAGACAGGTTTCTGTCTTGTGGGGTCAGATGGTACCATGGTTACACTCCCCCCCCCCCCCCCCCCCCCCCTCAATCCCATGGACGTCCTTGTACATGGACTAGGCTGGCAGTGAATGACTGGTTGGCTGAGGTGTGAAGGCATCGTATCCTCTTCTTCATCGTCTTGAAGAGCGAAGGAGAAGACAGAACTTAACTCATGCAGAAAGGTCTGAACGCTCTTTAACAGAGGCTTACCAGGCTTGATGTACTGCAGCCGATCAGGAGGATTCCTGGTGCAGGTTGAGTGCCTTAAGGGCGGTTCTGCCTCAGGACTCAGAGGCTCTGATTCAGTAGGTGAGTGTTGTGACAAGTTATTACTGGATGGTTCTGGAATAACTGGATCAGAAGATAGACTTTCTTCATCATGAGAGGTTTCTGCAAGCTCAACTGGCTCAAAGCCAGCTTCCAAGGTTTCGTTATCAATAACTTGTTCCTCTTCAACAGGTACAGGTATAGGTTCCTCTGTGTTCGCTTCCTCTGTAGCCAATACTACAGGGTCATCTGGCTGGTCGATAACTTGAACAGATTGCGGAGTATTGGGTAAGTCAATGGTTGTTGTGAATGTGACAGGTTCAGCAAAGAAAGGAACGGGTAGGTATGAGATGAGTTCCCCTTTGTCATTGTCATCATCATCAGCAGCAGCATGTACAGGAGACACAGGTAACACAGGCATTTTCCCCTTTTGCTTAGTAAGCATTTCATTTTCAGAAGGTGGTAAATACCCACAGGGCAGTAGGAGGTCTCGATGTAAAGTCCTCAGGGGCTTGTCTTGGCCTTCGGGTCGAACTGTATACACAGGAAGATTGCCGGCTTTCTTCACTACAATGTACACAGATGACTCCCATTTATCTGCAAGCTTGTGTTTGCCTCTTACCCGCACGTTCCTCACAAGAACTCTGTCTCCAACATTCAGCTGTGATGCAGTGATATTCTTATCAAATCTGTTTTTGTTACGTTTCATCACTTTTTCTGAGTTTTCAATGGCCAGCTTGTAACTTTCTTCCAGGTGGGACTTTAGTTTTTCCACATATTGTGTGTGGGATGTTGATCCTTCTTTGGCAAGGGGTAGTCCAAAGGCTAAGTCCACCGGTAAGCGAGGTTGGCGACCAAACATGAGCTCATATGGTGAGAAACCTGTAACATAATTTCTTGTGCAATTGTATGCATGCACCAGGGGCTTTACAAAATCTTTCTAATGACATTTCTGTTGAGCTGTCAGTGTTCTTAGCATATCCAGTAATGTTTGGTTAAACCGTTCAACAGGATTGCTTCTTGGATGGTATGGAGTGGTTCTTATTTTGTGGATCCCAGCCATTTCACAAAGCTCTCGGATGATTCTGGATTCAAAGTCAGGGCCTTGGTCACTGTGCAACCGTTCTGGGATACCATAATGAACAACAAATTTCCATTGCTGCCAAAAGGGCTTGTGGGGACCAAAAGCACAGGACAAATTCAAATCAAGGGCAACCATTTCAACTGTCTTCTTGATACTGGCTCTCAGGTTACTACCATTCCTTATGCCTTCTATAATACTTATCTTTCAGACCACCCAATGAAACCACTAAATGATCTGTTGGAAGTAGAAGGAGCAAATGGACAAGCCGTACCTTACCTGGGATACATTGAGATTAACATGACGTTCCCAGCTGATTTTCTTGGTTCATCCATTGATGTAGATACACTTGTCCTTGTCGTGCCTGATGTCCAGCAATCATACCCAATGATACTTGTTGGCACCAACACTCTTGATGTTGCTTACAGCAAACACTGTGATACCCACCCTGAGCAGTCATTCCTGCCAACTGGTTCCGGTTACATTGCAGTTTATAAAATTCTCCGCCATGTCCAGAATTTAAATGACCAGTATGCTCCTGTAATCTTAAAGTCAGACCAACCACATACCATTACTCCCGGCCAAACCACTGTCCTTGAGGAATGCCTTGTCACAAGGCTATTCCAAGGTGAGATAGCAGTTATTCTGGAACACCCCACCTCCAGTTCTCTGCCTGGTGGACTCATGGTAAAAACCTGCCTTGTGGACTTACCTCAACGTTGGCCATGTTTTCTGACTGTTGTAGTGAGTAATGAGTCTGACCATGAAATCCACATTCCAGCTCGAGCTATCTTTGCAGAAATCAGTGCCTTCCAGGAAGTCACATCCATTATTCAGACCAGTCTACAGAGTCGTTACCTCCATCTCAACCACAATACAACTTTGGAGATTCCCCTTTAACTTCAGACTGGAGAAAACACATTGTTTAAAAGCTCAACAGTATTCCTGAAGTATTTGCCAAACACAATCTGGATTTTGGCAGGACCGACAAAGTTAAACACCAAATCAAATTGTCTGATCCAACCACTTTCAAGCAAAGACCACGACCAATTCATCCTCAAGATCTTGATGCTGTAAGGAAACACCTGCAAGAACTTCTTGACTCCGGAGTTATCAGAGAATCCGACTCACCATTTGCCTCTCCAATTGTGGTTGCGCACAAAAAGAACCGCAGTGTACGTCTTTGTATTGACTACCGCAAACTCAATCTGCAAACAATCAAAGATGCTTATGCTCTGCCTAAACTGGAAGACACCTTCTCCGCACTTGCAGGATCAAAGTGGTTCTCAGTGCTAGACCTCAAGTCAGGATACTACCAAATTGAAATGGAGGAGAAGGATAAAGCGAAGACTGCCTTTGTCTGCCCATTAGCATTCTGGGAGTTTAATTGGATGCCACAGAGGATTACCAATGCACCAAGCACATTCCAATGGCTGATGTAAATCATGGTTACACTTAGGTATGCATAAAAACCTTTCATTTAATTACAAAGCCCGGTCTTCAGTTAATTCAATACAAAATATTACATAGAGTACACTATACAGGTTATCGGATGTTCAAAATGGTCTTTTTGTCCTCCAACAACTGCTCACACTGTCAAGCCAATACACCGGACAATTACATCCACACTCTTTGATTCTGTCCACCAGCTCAGAATTGTTGGAGTGAGATATGTGAAGACTTATCAAAGTGTCTGAAATGTAACATTCCAACTTCCCCTTTAGTGTGTTTGTTGGGCAACTTAGATTAGAAAAGAATATAGCCCACATGGTTTTCACTGCACTATGCATTGCCAAAAAAAAAAAAAGTCCTCATTAATTGGAAAAATAAAAATAATCTTAATTCTAAGCAATATAGAAATCAAGCCAACTCGGGGGCTCTTCAACTTAGGTCAGTGGCGAGAGGACACATCCCTGTGGTGCTCCTGTGTTGATGGTGATGCTGTTAGACGCATCCAGTTTGTCTTCCTCACAGCTGACGGTATGGAGGTACATAAATACCCACCGCTAGTATGTACGGAAGACTAGGTTGAGTTAGTTAGGTTTAATAGGCAGATAGAGGGGATATTGCTCCTGTTAATTGTGTGTGTCCAAGGTTTATTGAAGGGAATGTCATCAAGTTGATGTGTTGGAATGAGGCTGCGTGGCATAGGTGCAGTTCAGCGTTTGGATTTTGTAATGTTTTGAAAAAAATGGAGACACACCAATTAATACAATGTGGTGATGTGGATGGAAAGAAAAGACAGCCAATACCAACTGCTAATGCTTTGGAGAATCAGATTGAAAGGCTTCAAACAGAACATCACACTAAGATTAATAAAATTAAAAAGGTCATAAAGGTTATTAAAGAGTTAAAGCAATCTGAAGATAATGTTTCCACTGTTCAGGCTCAGTTAGAGAATTTGTCTGTGTTGCTTAATGAGGCAACTCATCTGCATGAAACCTTGCTTCCTTTGCTTCCTCAAGAAGAGCAAGAAAAAGTAAATTGCTTGGTTCATAAGTGTGCGAGCACATAATACCGAGTTTATGGAAGAGATAAAGAAATGGCTTCAAGATGCAAAGGGAAACCCTCAGAGCAAAAACCAGGTGTCTGAGCTTGATTTGCCACAGTTAAATCCACCTGGTGTTGATTCCTCTGATGTATTACCTGCTGGAAATGGTTCTGGTGCTTCTAGGCACGCAGGGAATGTTGGTAAAGGTACTGCGATAGATGATGTTAATCCAAGTGATAGCATCTCTAATGTTGCAAACAAAAGTTGTAGGAAAAGCAAATCATCACTCAGTGGCTCAATGGTTTCATCTGCCTTGTCAGCACGCATAATGGCAGAAGCTGACATGGCTGCCCTTCTTGTTCGACAGAGGTTGTTGAAAGAAAAGCATGCTTTGGAAGAACAAGAAATACAGCTTAAGAAAAGAAAAGAGCTGCTTGACTTAGAAACTGAAATAGCAGCCTCAGCAGCAAAGGTGAATGTTTTAAAAGCTTCTGAAATGTCCCGAGTCTCAAGTGCTGTTAATGGTGAATCTGATGGAATGAATTCGTATTTAGAACGAGAGCAGGGGCGTTTAGGTGTCTTAAATCCTAATGCTCCGACGTTCAAACCTGTGTTGCCAGACCGACCATATCAGGGTGTTGATGCAAGTGATCATCAAGCGCATGTATTGGATGTAAGGCCCAAGGTTAAAAATATTTCTCAGCCTAAGGTCGTTTCATTGGAACAGTCAGAGACGAAGCCACAAGTATTTCCAGGTGCAGTTTCAACTACTCAGATGATGTCGCAGTCTCACGCACAATCAAAACCTCTTACACATACAGTGCAAGGTGGTGAGGGTCATGATCATCTAGTCACAGTTTTGAAGAAACAGAATGAAATTACAACTTTATTGGCTGAGCAGCAGTCTCTGCTTTTGTTACCAAGGCGTGACATTCAGTTCTTTGATGGTGATCCTTTACAATATCAAACATTTATGAGAGCTTTTGAGCACATGGTGGAGAGTCAAGCTCACAGTGCTAAGGATTGTTTATATTTTCTCGAGCAATACACTAGAGGCCATCCAAGAGAAATGGTCAGAAGCTGTCAGTATATGCCTGCTGAGTATGGATATGCTAAAGCTAAATCTTTGCTCCAGGAGAACTTTGGCAATTCGCTGAAAATTGCTGCTGCCTACATTGAAAGGGTCAGTAAATGGCCACCTATAAAATCTGATGATGTGAAGGCTTTGCAGGAATATGGGTTTTTATTAAGGCAATGTTGTAATGCAATGGGAGACGTTGAGTCCTTGCATGAGTTGGATGTCTCTGCTAATATGCAAGCAGTTATAAAAAAGTTGCCTTATAAGCTCAGGGATAAGTGGAGGAATGTTGTCTGATCTGCAGGAGAGGTTTCAACGTAAAGTGGTTTTTTGCGATGTTGTTGAGTTTGTCGAAAGGCAAGTTAAGATCGCAAGTGACCCATTGTTTGGAGATATACAGGATCCTCCGACAGCCATCAGAAAGGAGGCTAGGAATGGTAAGTCTCAGTTTTACCCTAAGGCTAAGCAGAGTAGTTTTGCTGCAGTGCCCAAGGTGGAAGGGAAGATTGGGCCAGTGTTGAGGCAAGAGAGTGGTTCAGTTGTGACCAAGGTTTTCTTGTTTTGTGGAGCAGGGCATATGTTGGATTTGTGTCCTTTGTTTGAAAGAAAGTTGCACTGTGAAAGATTATCTTTTTTGAAAGAGAATAAGATAAGATAACCTTTATTAGTCCCACACGTGGGAAATTTGTTTTGTCACAGCAGGAGTGGACAGTGCAAAAGTTATGAGGCAAAAATTAGAATACAATAAGAATAAATACAGTACACAACTGTACAGAATAGAATAAAATAAAATACTATATACAGTAGAATAAAATAAAATAAATATACAATAAGATAAAAATAGAATACAAATACAAATACTATATACAACTGAGTAAAAATACAACGATGACAGAAAGGATTATTGCACTTAGTATTATTGCATATGTATGGATGTGTGTGCTTGATCAGTTAAAGTCTTTATTATGGAGTCTGACAGCAGTGGGGAGGAAAGACCTGCGAAATCTCTCCGTCCCACACCGTGGGTGCCGCAGTCTCCCACTGAAGGAGCTGCTCAGTGCTGTCACAGTCTGCTGCATGGGGTGGGAGATGTTGTCCATCAGGGATGACAGCTTAGCCGCCGTTCTCCTGTCACTCACCACCTCCACTGGGTCCAGAGGGCATCCTAGAACAGAGCTGGCCCTTCGGATCACCCTGTTCAGTCTCTTCCTGTCCCCAGCAGAGATGCTGCCGCCCCAGCAGACCACGCCATAAAAGATAGCAGAAGCCACAACAGAGTCATAGAAGGTCTTCAGGAGTGGGCCCTCCACTCCAAACGACCTGAGTCTCCGCAGCAGGTACAGCCTGCTCTGCCCTTTCCTGTAGAGGGCGTCTGAGTTATGAGTCCAGTCCAGTCTATTGTTCAGATGAACACCAAGGTACCTGTAGCTGTCCACAGCCTCAATGTCCATACCTTGGATGTTCAGTGGTTGCAGTGGAGAATGCTTGTGCCTGCGGAAGTCTACCACCAGTTCCTTGGTTTTACTGGCGTTGATCTGGAGGTAGTTCAGCTGGCACCAGTCCACAAAGTCTTGGGTCAGACCTCTGTACTCCTTGTCGTCCCCATCAGTGATGAGGCCGACTATTGCAGAGTCATCAGAGAACTTCTGCAGGAAGCATTGGGTGGAATTGTGGGAGAAGTCTGCAGTGTAGATGGTGAAGAGGAATGGAGCCAGAACCGTTCCCTGTGGGGCCCCCGTACTGCAGACGACCCTGTCCGACACACAGCCCTGAGTCCTCACATACTGTGGTCGGTCGGTGAGGTAGTCCAGGATCCAGGTAGTGAGGTGATGGTCCACTCCAGAGTTCACCAGCTTGTCCTTTAGAACCGAGGGAAGAATAGTGTTGAAGGCACTGGAGAAATCAAAGAACATGATTCTCACAGTGCTTCCAGCGGTCTCCAGGTGAGCGAGGGAACGATGTAGGAGGTGAATGACGGCATCATCCGCTCCAATGCCAGGCTGGTAGGCAAACTGAAGTGGGTCCAGTGATGAGCTTATTAGGCGCCGAAGCTGAGCCAGGACCAACCGCTCCAGGGTCTTCATCAGGTGGGATGTCAGAGCCACCGGCCTGTAGCTGTTGAGGTCCTTGGGGCGTGAAGTCTTTGGCACTGGTACAACACAGGAGGTTTTCCAGAGCTGTGGGACTCTTCCCAACCTCAGGCTCAGGTTGAAGAGGTGCTCCATCACCCCACACAGTTGGTCCGCGCAGGACCTGACGACCCTCGAGCTGATGCCATCTGGACCCGCTGCCTTCTTGCCATTAATCCTCCTCAGTTCCCTCCTAACCTGGGTGGTTGAGAGAGACAGGCTGGAGCCTTGTGTTGAGTGTGTATTGGATGCTGCAGTTGGGGGTGGGGGGGAGTGAGCAGGGTGAATAGAGGAGGTGTGAAGTGTCTGAGGTGGAACAGCAGCAGTGGGGGTGGGTGAGTCTGCAGCCGATGTTGCAGACTGCCTCATGGCTGAATCAAATCTGTTGAAGAAATGATTCAGTTCATTTGCCCATCTCACATCCCTCCCAGGCAGAGAGTTCTGCTGTTTGTGGCCCGAGATGGTTCTGAGGCCTCTCCAGACTTCACCAACGTTGTTTTGTTGAAGCTGGTTCTCCATCTAATGCCTGTAGCTCTCCTTCCCATTCCTTATCAGTCCCCTCAGCTCTCTCTGCACCCTTTTCAACTCCTCTTTGTCTCTGGATTTGAAGGCCCTCCTCTTCTACTTGAGGACGGTTTTAATTTCTGGGGTAATCCAAGGTTTGTTGTTGGAGAAACACCGTACAGTCTTGGTCGGTACAGTGTTACCCACACAGAAGTTTATATAGTCAGTAATGCATGTAGTAAGGCTGTCGATGTCCTCACCGTGGTCATCACAAATCACCTCCCACACAGTCGACTCAAAACAATCCTTAAGAGCCTCCTCGCTCTCCTCTGACCATCTCTGTACTGTGCGGGTGGCTGGTGGCTCCCTGCGCACTAAGGGCTCATACACAGGGACAAGGTGCACCAGGTTGTGATCAGATCTGCCCAGGGGAGGGAGAGGTGATGAACTGTATGCCTCTTCTGCATTGGCATACAGTAAGTCCAGTGTTTTATTGACTCTGGTTGGGCAGGTCACATACTGGGTGAAGGTGGGCAGTGTGGAGTCCAGTGAGGCATGATTGAAGTCCCCTGATATTATGAGAAGGGCTCTCGGTGATTGTGTTTGCAGTCTGCTGACCACAGAGTGGAGAGAGTCACAGGCTGCATCCGCGTTGGCCGAGGGGGGGGACATACGCTGTTATCGCGATAACATGCGGGAACTCCCGGGGCAGGTAGTACGGACGCATGCTAACGGCTAACAGCTCAATGTCTCTGCTGCAGAGTTGCTCTTTTACAGTGATGTGCCCAGGGTTACACCATCTGTCGTTCACAAAAACTGCCAGTCCCCCTCCTTTCCTCTTACCGCTGTCTCTGGTCCTGTCCGCTCGCAGCAGCTGGAATCCCGGTAGTGTCACGCTTGTGTCCGGAGTTAGCGATGTTAGCCACGACTCCGTTAGCATCATGATGCTACATTGCCGGTACTCCCTCTGTGACCAGGTTAGCGACATGAGCTCATCCATCTTATTGGTGTGTGTTTTGGTTGTCTGCGCATTGGGCACAGAAGCAAAGACTGTAGGAAACGTCTCTTGTGTAAAGTCTGTAATCAGAAACACCCCACACTCTTACATAGCCACTCCAAGCAGAGGGAAGGTGTTGCAGTGCAAACTATAGGAGGGGGAGAACCACCAGATGAAGGTCCTTCATGTGCGGTGCAAAGCAGTGGTGTTACTGGGGCCGGTGAGCAAAATAGTGCTCTATCCGTAATACCAGTTAGAGTGAAGGCCAAGAAAGGTAATCAGTCACTGATAACCTATGCTTTTCTAGATCCTGGGAGCTCAGCTTCATTTTGTACTGAAGGGCTCATGAATAGACTGAATCTTTCAGGAAGGAAAACTGGCAGATTTTTGCGGACAATGGGTCAGGAGAAAATGGTCAGTAGTTATGTTGTTTCAGATTTGGAAGTAGCTGGTTTGGATTTAGATCACTACTGTGACTTGCCTGACTTATTTACTCAGAAAAGCATGCCTGTTCATCAACGTAATATTCCCCGACAGGAAGATCTCGATAAATGGCCACATTTGCGCTCTATTAAGATACATTCCGGGGTAGACCTGTTGATCGGGACCAATGTGCCCAAGGCTTTAGAGCCATGGGAGGTTGTTAGAAGTCAGGATGGAGGTCCCTATGCAGTAAAAACTATGCTGGGTTGGACGGTGACTGGTCCTCTCAGAGAGGATCGTAAGACTGACATTTTTGATGTGAGTGTCAATAGGATTTCCGTGGCAAGATTGGATGAGCTGTGGGAACGTCAAATGAAGGCTGATTTTCCAGAATGTATTCAGGATGAGCAGTTTGCTTTGTCTAGAGAAGATCAGCAGTTTATGAAGTCAGTGATGGACTCTGTTAAGTTGGTTGATGGTCATTACACCATTGGTTTACCTTTTAGGTGCAATCAGGTAAACATGCCAAATAATAGGAAGGCTGTAGAACAGCGAGCTATGAGCCTTAAACGGATGTTTATAAAGGATGATTCCTGGTTGTCAGGGCCAAAGTTTCTTGCTGAACCAGAAATTAATTGGCCAGTGAACCTTGATTTTGGGAAGATCTCTTCGAATGATCCAGAGATCAAAATGGCCAATTTAGTTGATGCTGTTGATGCAAATGAATACAAGAGTGCATTAATCAGAGACATCAAGAAGGCCTACAGAAAGCTGGCTTTGCAGTTACACCCCGACAGAAACCAAGACGACCCGCAAGCCCTGGACAAGTTCGCAGACTTGGGGGCAGCCTATGAGGTCCTCTCCGATAAGGAGAAAAGGAAACAGTATGACATGTATGGAGAGTACAGGCTCAAAGAGGGTCACCACAGCTCTCACAGTGATATCTTCTCCAGTTTCTTTGGTGACTTTGGGTTCATGTTTGGTGGCAACCGACAGCAACAGGACAGGAATATTCCCAGAGGAAATGACATAATACTGGACCAGGATGTTACACTGGAAGAAGTGTGCTCTGTGAACTTTGTGGGTGGTGAATGTGAGTTGAAAGAGGCAGTGGAAGGATGGAATCAGGCACAGATTCATGAGATGCTGCTGCAAAAGGGCATAAAGTGGATTTTTCATCCCCCTGCTGGTTCCCATCATGGCAGTGTTTGGGAATGTCTCATAAGGTCTGTCAGGAAGGTGTTAAATTCCATTTTGAAAGTGCAGAATTTGGACGAAGAAGGCCTTTGTACAGTTCTTTGTGAGGCAGAGGCTATTGTGAACAGTAGACCAATAACCAAAGCCTCTACTGATCCTAATGATTTGGAGGCCTTGACTCCTAACCATCTGTTGCTGCTTAAGACCAAGCCATTGATACCACCAGGAGTGTTTCAGAAGGGGGACGTGTATGGACGACGTCGATGGAGGCAAGTACAGTACATGTCTGACCTGTTCTGGAAGCGCTGGGTTAAGGAGTACCTGCCCCAGCTTCAAGAGCATCAGAAGTGGCAGAAAATTGGACGGAACTTCATTCCTGGGGATGTGGTTATCGTTGTCGATTATTCTGCGCCTCGTAACTCTTGGGTTACTGGAAGGATTGTGGAAGCAATTTCTGACAGTAAAGGACTTGTACGTCAGGTTCGTGTTAAAACAAAGACTGGTTGTTTGGACAGGCCGATCACTAAAGTGTGTCTTCTACAGGAAGCAGAAGAGTCATGAAGATTGACTTTTTCAAATGTCTATTTGTATTAATGTATATTTGTTTATTTTGAATTAAAATTGTATCTTTGAATGTTTGATAAAGGATAGATCATGTTTCTCAATGTCTCCTACATGGTAAGTATGATGTAATTATTGCTCTAAAATAATTAGGGGCTGGTATGTAGGAGCCATATGAGTTGTTCATTTTTGATTAAGTGGGTTGGTTTAAATAGACTCACTGTATTGGTGCACGGGTGTGGGGTGTGTCTCATGATTGTGGTAGATGATAAATGTGGTTGCACTCACCTGTTCACGGCACCTGATGTTGATGAGCAGAAAGGTAGGGTGAGCATGAGGCAAAACTTTCTGTTGACCGCAGCTTGAGCGCAGCTTAAATGATTTTGATGTATTTTAACTAGAGCTTAATGGTTTTTGTATATTTGTGCACTAATTGATGCCATAGACCAGATTGTAAGTTGGCATAGTAGTTAGTGCAGTTATTGGTGAGTTGTAGTTATTTGTTTGTGCAGTCTGTGCATTTGTTTAATAGTTAATCCCATGTGCTGATTTATATATTGGACAGTTGCATGTGGAAATAAAGGAGCAAATGGTACAGAAGTGTATTTTATGCGTTTATTGTTGCGCGTCATCTGTGTCCTCATGTTTAGCCTGCCGCGGCCATAGGTTGGAGAAGCCGCAACAGCTGTTCTTGGGCACAGGGATGACGGTGGATCTTTTGAAGCATGTGGGGACCACAGACTTCGCCAGGGACTCGTTAAGATGGAAGTGAACACACCTGCTAGCTGGTCAGCACAGCAGCGCAGCAGACGGCCGGTGATGCCGTCTGGCCCCACCGCTTTCCTTGTGTTCACTCTCCTCAATGCCGCTCGGACGTCGTGCTCCACGATGCTGATCACCGGTCTCTCTAGAAGGTAAACTCAAACTTGGATTTATTGTAAAAAAAACAAAAACTACACTGAAAACTACAAAATCAAACAGGCTGAAAGGCAGAACACACAGCATAGGATGAGGGTAGATCGCAACACGGACAAATGAAAACACAGGGCTAAAATACACAGAGGGAGCAATTAGGGAATGAGAAACAGGAGAGGAACACAGCTGGGGCAAATCAGGGCTGACGAGACAAAGAAAGCAAAACCAGACACATTAACATGAGACATGGACTTTCAAAGTAAAACAGAAAACACAGAATGAACTTACAGAGCAGTGTTGGGAAGGTTACTTTTAAAATGTATTCCATTACAGAATACAGAATACATGCCCCAAAATGTATTCTGTAACGTATTCCGTTACGTTACTCAATGACAGTAACGTATTCTGAATACTTTGGATTACTTAATATATTATCATGCTTTTTACAACAACGTGAATGTACTATTGCCGTGTGATTTATTACTATTACTGAAGGTCCGCGACTCCGAACTGTAGTAAAGGGACCTCTGACTAATACGGCGGGGTCCCTGTCGGCTCGTAGCCGAAAACTAGCTTTACTTTGTTGTGTGGGTCAACTTTTCTTGACAGAGAGACAGAGAGAGGCGTTGAAAGACTGCTCCAACGGAACTTATTGTTTTCGGAGGAAAACACGAACACAGTGTACAGTCTTAATAGCTTACTTACAACTGGGCTCATCAGGCACTCTTCTTGGCTGAAGTGGTTATTATTATATTTACATGCTTCCAGCTCCCGTTTTTCCTCGATGACAACTCCTACCTTTCCACTCCCCTTTTTCTCTCTCCCTCCTCGCGCTCACAGACCCATAACGTGTATGGCAGTCCATTCTCTCTGCAACACGGACTACACTGCCCATGATGCTACATTCTTTAGAGCTATGCTTGTAGCATTCTGCCTGTTAGCTTAGCACAACAACAACAACAACAACAACGAAAAGGCGCTCTCTCACCTAGGAAACACACAGTCGCAGAGAGAGAGAGAGAGCGTCGCCCATGGTTACGGTTGCCTGTAACCATGGCAACCGTAGCGCTGCCGCCTGGAACAACAGAACGTAGCTGTCAAACAAAACCCAAACAGTCCTGACCCGCGACAAAATGAAACAGGAAAGTACCGCAGTGTAATCCATTTATTTCAACAAAGTAACTGTATTCTGAATACCACCTTTTTAAACGGTAACTGTAACGGAATACAGTTACTCATATTTTGTATTTTAAATACGTAACGGCGGTACATGTATTCCGTTACTCCCCAACACTGTTACAGAGACAGACTCACAAGCAGACACTGCAACAGAAGGAACAGAGACGAGAGACCAGGGCAGACACAGACACCGACTGGACACAGAACAGAGGGAAGTATGGAACCAAACTTAAGAACTACAAAATCACACACCAAGAAGAACTGGGGAAAGAGAAATGCAAAACAGAAACCAAAACCTTCACAGTAATAAACTGTACAAAAGGCCCCGTAGTTATGGTTTTATTCTGTTCAGTTGTTAGTTCACCTGTAGTTTTTAGAGTGGCCAGTAGAGGTTACCCCGCCGCTTTGTATGAGAGAGACTATGTCCAGGGAGAAACCTGGGCAAAGCACCTGAGCTTTTCTGCTCCAGATTACCGGCAGAGAATTGGTTATTCCGTGAGAAGTGTGCGTTAATGAGCAACAGACCACACACACACACACACACACACACACCCATGCCCACGCACCTAAACCTGTATGCAATACCTGCTCCTCTGACAATCCCTGTTACCTTCAACTGTGTGAAGTCAATACAAGAGTCTGCACTATCCTCGGTGTCTTCATTGTCGCCCTTCTGAATATTCATCCGGGCCTTGAGCAGTGTTCTGGCCGACACTCCGGGGAGTGGTAGCTGCAAACCTGAACTAGCACCTTACAGTCCTCCCAGTACAAGCTATCTACCCAACATAAATCAAAAATGAGAACACATAAAGGTACCAAACTGAAAACACTGGGTCAATGACCCAGGTACCCTAATACACTCAAGGAAAGATTCAGGATATTGTTTCAGAATATAGTTTCTCTCTGCTCCCCAGTTATAAGTTTGCCATTTTCCTCTGTCAAACAGCTCATGCTCAATAACTAACCCCACTTTCCCTGTGCTCTAGAGGCTCTGTGTCGTCCTGCCCTGGGAAACCACCAGCTCCCAAGTTTTCCCCAGTGACCCCTTTCCTGAGACCCTTCGTCGCCCTGTACCATTCCCCTGTGTTGTATAGAGTTGTAAACAGAGATGGGCAGTAACGCATTACCTGTAATCCAATTACTTTTTTCAAGTAACGAGTAAAGTAAGGGATCACTATTGCAAAAACGGTAATTAGATTACAGTTACTTTGCCGTAGGAACGCTGCGTTACTGCGTTACTAAAACCGTGATTTTTTTTTGCAAGAATGTCTCATGACAGTGACGTAAGCAAGTGCGACGTTCGTGACAACAGCTGTGTGCAGAGCAACAATGGATCATATATCGAGTGCGGGAGAGAGTATGAGCGTGCAGCGTTTAAAGTGTGGAAGTACTGACCTTATTTTGAGTTTGATTCCATAAAAAGTGACAAAAACATTAGCGTCCATTAGCATTGTGCGTGGGAAGAAAACTTATTTTTACTGCAAAAAAATCCCCCCTAAACGTCCAAGCAAGCACCGAGTGCGCTACCACGTAATGGGAAACTCAGAGAAACTCGCGGATTCTTCAACTGACTGCTGCGGCACACCTGCGCCAGGATAAACCTCCGCCTACCCCGCTCCTGCTTTACAGGTGAAAATAGAGCAAAAGGACCGCTACTCTTTGACTTGATTTATTTTCTGCTGTGTTTTACTTGCATCTATTTGAAAGAGTGAGTGTAAACACACACAAAAAATTATTTAATGTGCTGGAATGTGCAGAAAATAGGTTTAAATATTAAATAAATTTCTTCCAGTCAGAGAATGTTGCATATAATAAAATTTTTGCTTGATGCATAAAGTTAAAAGATTAAAACTAATAAAACAAGTTTTAAAAAGGGACTTTTCCATCACATTTTGTATGATGGATTATGCAGAAAAAGTAGAATTGGGCTGAAAGATCTATCGCTTTATTACCTATTCAGGTTGTAAATCGTGTTTTTAAAAAGTAACTAAGTAACTAAGTAATTAATTACTTTTTAAAATAAGTAATCAGTAAAGTAACTGGATTACTTTTGGGGGGAAGTAATCAGTAATTAGTTACTGATTACTTTTTTCAAGTAACTTGACCAACACTGGTTGTAAATAGTAGTTATCGCACTAACTGCAAATTCGTTTCACTGTACTTGAACCATGCTGTCGCTGTTTCACCAAATAAATCACTTGTGTTAATTCTGAGCTTACTGCATCTGCGTTTGAGTCTTTCCCTTCCATGCTGGCCACAGGCCATCGTGACAGGATGTCTCATCTGAAGGCTAAGCTTCTGCTAGTCTAGCTCTTAGGGTCACTGAGGCATGCAAACCCCCTTGACCACCTTAATATGTCAATCACTCATGGGCAAAACTGAAAAATAAAACAAAAAATAATAATAATGAAATGCTACTCATCAGATTAAAACAAGTAACAACATGTCATTTACCTTAATGGATTGCCTATAGCAGATATATTCTAACCCAAAAATAACACTTCTCACTATTGCCAATAATAAGAAAACTAAAAAGGGTAGGCCAAAATATTTAAAAAAAAATAAGTCACTCACCAAGACTTTAAAAATAAAACTGCAAAATAGAATTAAAAAAATAAAATATCTATCTAGATCTTTACAGCCAACATTTTTTTTTATCTTAATTGGATAGACTAATTCTCAAATAAATTTGAAAAATGAAGTAAGAATAAAATGAGACCTCTCAAAATAGCCAGTATTTACAAAATTGCAAAAGGGTTGGCATAGTAATAAAAAAAAAGAAATTATGAAATCATGTCTTTTCCTACAATTCTCAAACTAATTTGCAGAACACAGCAGATTTAGAACAGAACATTTAAATTTCTTCCTCCTCTTTTGTCTTGTTTAAGGCTTGTTTGTTTTGCAGGGCCTGAACAGCTCCATGGTCCTTTTGTCTGGGTGAGTTCTGAGGCTTTCTGTGTTGTTGGGGTCTCCACACCTGGGCGGAGTCCCCTCACTTCCACAGACTGGCACCTGTGAGTAATTAATAATGAATTAGTAATTATTGTCTTTCTCTGCTCACAGTAAACATCCAGATGTTGTTACTCTACATTGCCATAACTTGCCTTTGTTCACTGATCTACCCGCAACTTCTGTGTCGGGTCTAAACTCAGACCTCGCTGACTCAGAGACTTATTCCCATGAAGGAAAAAAAGCAGGGCAACAGCGGTCGATCTACAGTATTTTACTTGTGCAAGGGAGGCCTCGTCGGTATCTTAGGAACGCACTTCAAATCCTACCACAAAATGGCTCCGACTCTGGCCTCCGCTCGCTGCCTTTTATTGAAAAAATTGTTACAATAAACAATAGTTTACAATAGTTTACTCAAGCACCTCCCCTTGTAAAACCCCCCTTGGTTACAAAGACAAGGCACTGTGTGTGTGCGCACGTGTAAGCATGTGTGCAAGAATGTGTGTGTATGTGGTGGTGTGTGTGGGGGTGTCTCTCTCTGTGTGCGTGACTTCCTGATCACAACATCCTTAGTCATAAAGGGGTAATCTCCCCCACACCCAAAATATGGTTCAATTCCTGTATTGGTTCACCATACACAACACAGTGAAGTCATAAAAGGGCAGGAAGCTTACCAAACATCAAACAAACCTTCACAAGGGATGTGTCACAGTCCGCTGTGACGGACCGAGTGGAGAATGCGTGTAATGGACCCAGGTGCGTACACAAGTGAGCAGACGGGAGTGAGTTTTAACAAAAGGCGAGCCTTTAATATGGCTGAAAACAAGGTGTGCAAATACAGCAGGGATGGCGTGGCTAAACAAAAACCTAAACTGAGAACAAACTATGGTGAGGCTATGGCTTGGAAGACAACAGACCAGGCATGGAAACACGGAGGGTGGGAACACAGACGACGCGACACAGACTGTACGAAACACAGAGACTAAATACACATGAGGGATGATCAGGGGAAGTGGATGCACACGGGGAACACAGGTGACACTGATAATCATAACAAGACACGGCAGGAGTGAACGTAACACTGATGGGAGATGGGCAAAGTAAAGCAGGAAGTACACAGAGGTTCAAACAGGAGGAGAGAGAGCACGGGGAGAACGCAGACATAACGGGCTGGGGAAAACATAGAATAAAGCACAAAGAGAGACGAGGGCTCATAAATACACAGAGGGGCACACAGGGGGTAAGAGTCACGAAGGGAAAACACATAAGGAACAACGTAACAGATCAACCCAGGAAGCATGGCCTAAATAAAGAACAAAATACAAAAATACATGAAAACTAAGAATACTGGGCCCACATGGCCCAGGACCATGACACCACCCCCCCCCTAAAGGGCTGGCTCCCGACAGCCCAAACCCGAGAAACAAAACACAAGCGAAACAGAAAACACCCCACCCAGGGCGGGAGGCGGGGGACCAGGACGGAGGGAACAAAACGAACCAAAAACAAGGAGCACGAGAACAAAACTGAGTCCACAAATACACAAAAGAGTCCAGAACAGGAAGGCGAATGTCCAAAGAGGCCCGAAGGCCAACCCGAGAGGCGACAACACAAAAGTCCAGTCCAACCGTTCCGGAGGCCGGCCACGGGAAAGGTGGCCACGGTGACAGAACAGATCCGGAGGCCGGCCGCGCAGAAGGCAGCGGCGGCGGCGAAGGCGGAGCAGTTCAGGGGGCCGGCAGTGCGCAAGGCAGCCGCGGCTCTCCAGTGTCAGGCGTACTGGCCGAGGCCCGGTGGGCACAGGACCAGTCGAGGCGGGACCAGTCAAGGCGGGACCAGACGAAGCACAGGCTGAGGCGGGACCAGACGAAGCACAGGCTGAGGCTGGGCCAGGCGACGACTCTGAGGCTGGGCCAGGCGACGACTCTGAGACTGGGCCAGGCGAAGCACAGGCTGGAGCTGCAGCAGGCGAAGCACAGGCTGGAGCTGCAGCAGGCGAAGCACAGGCTGGAGCTGCAGCAGGCGAAGCAGAGGCGGAGGCTGGACCAGGCGTGGCAGAAGCAGGAGCTGGTGCTGAGGCTGGACCAGGCGTAGCAGAAGCAGAAGGTGGCTGGATGGGCGGCTCGGGCCCCCCAGCAGACGAGGCGTGAGGCTGGATGGGCGGCTCGGGCCCTCCAGCGGAGACAGGCGGCCGGACGGGCCCCTCGGACCCTCCAGTTGACGAGGCATGAAGCTGGTGCGGTTCTCCTGAACCCCCAGCTGACGTGGAAGGAAGCTGAACGGGCTCCTCAGGCCCTCCAGCTGACGTGGAAGGAGGCCGGACGGGCTCCTCGGGCCCTCCAGCTGACGTGGAAGGAGGCCGGATGGGCTCCTCGGGCCCTCCGGCTGACGTGGCTTGAGGCCGGACGGGCTCCTCGGGCCCTCCGGCTGACGAGGCATGAGGCCGGACGGGCTCCTTGGGCCCTCCGGCTGACGAGGCATGAGGCCGGACGGGCTCCTTGGGCCCTCCAGCTGATACGGCTTGAGGCTGGACGGGCTCCTCGGGCCCTCCAGCTGACATGGCTTGAGGCTGGACGGGCTCCTCGGGCCCTCCAGCTGACATGGCTTGGGGCCGGACGGGCTCCTCGGGCCCTCCAGCTGAAATGGCTTGAGGCTGGACGGGCTCCTCGGGCCCTCCAGCTGACATGGCTTGGGGCCGGACGGGCTCCTCGGGCCCTCCAGCTGAAATGGCTTGAGGCTGGACGGGCTCCTCGGGCCCGCCAGCTGACGAGGCATGAGGCTGGACGGGCTCCTCGGGCCCTCCAGCTGGAAGAGACGGCTGAAGCAGAAGGCAGTCTGAGGCGGAGAGAAAGCTCACGCCATTCCTAGCAGGCTGAGAAGCAACCTGTACAGCAGACGTGGCATGAGGCTGAACGGGCTCCTCGGGCCCTCCAGCTGGAAGAGACGGCTGAAGCAGAAGGCAGTCTGAGGCGGAGAGAAAGCTCACGCCATTCCTAGCAGGCTGAGAAGCAACCTGTACAGCAGACGTGTGGTCCCCTTTCGCCGTCTCCTGAACCTGGGCTTCATGTGGCGCGACTGTGAGAGCAACGCTAGAAAAAATCCTGGATCCTACAGAGTCAGGAATATGGTTTGTGATTTCATTGTGCGTTTCATCAAAACTGTTCCACACAATCTTTTCATTATCACAACCCGACTCTGACTGGCCCTTAGTCTTAACCAGAGGTAGGTCGGCCACAGCATGGATGTTTATGAAATCATGGTTAATGGTGGAGCGGTCTTTGGTACCAGTTTCTTCGTAACTGGGCCCACAAAAGGGTAGCCCAGTACACTCCACTATGACAGGCTCATGAGATGAGAAAGCACAGTCACTCACCTCCGTTATAGGAGGAGTCTGGGACAGAACTAGGACGGGTGCGGACTGGACAGCTGCTGCCCCCTCCTCTCCAGAGACCTCAGCGCAGTACAGACAGTCCTTAGTCGCTCCCTGAGGAAAGCTAGGCAGTCTCTCCTCAGACTCGGTAACTTGTTCACATAACGTTTCAAACCCGGCATGAGGTGGCGTAGCATTTGTTAAATTGTCAGAGGTAACAGAAGTTACTTCTTGATCACCCGCACAACTAGGGCTGCCCGCTGATGGTTTCGACACATTAATTCGAAAGTCACATGACACAGAATACTTCGAGTCTGAACCTTTACTCCCAGCATCCGACATTATTTCAGAGAAATCCACCGACTGCAGGTTCACTGTGTGAGACTTAACGTCCTCATCACTAGTTAACTCAGTAAACCCCTCTGACGTGGTAGGAAGACATAACACAGAAGTACAATGGTTGGTGGCTGTAAACAATGGTGGGTTGGTTATTACAGCGTTGCACTTTACAGACGATCTGTCCTGTACTGCGCTAAAAGCCTGTGTAGAGCTGGGTGCTAGGTTAGTGCCGGCGGGCACAGACACCTCTTCATTAACGGCAACATTAGAACTGTTGCTCATAGTACCAGGGTTAAACAACTCAAGAACAATACAGTTATTGTTTGCATCAGCACAACATTTAGGTTCAGAAGTCATGACGCTGAGGACACAGTCATCTTTATTGCTGTTAGGATTGTTAACTGGTTCATGGATGCTGTAACCTGCCGAATCAGCCGGGTCACAGTCAGACAAGAAGTCTTTATTCACAGCAGCCCCTGAAACACTCTCCTTTGACTTAAGGTCTTTGGCTATGGGGCTAGATACAATGTCAGAAACTGAGGCAGTGGTACTCACGACTGGATGGCTGATGGAAGTCAAAGCCTCAGATGGCAATAACCGAGGGACCTCCTTGGGCTGAGGCTCAGAGCGCCGGCGGCGAGAGTGCCGCTTCCTTCTATCCGTGGAAGCGGGCGGGGTGAGCGGTGGAAGTCCCTGGCAGCTCCGGGGACCCCCAAGAGCCAGTCGAGTTCCCCGGAAAGAGCGCTCGTCATGATCAGGAGCGAGCCACGGCTCCCTCCCGAACTCTTCCACTAGCTGTGCGCCTGCGGCGTGCCGCTGCCCCTCGTGATCGACGTCCAGGACCCCCACAGCGTCCGCGGGACGCTTCGTGGAGGGCGAGACAGGACGTAGCAGTGCGCGACGGCGGCGAGAACGCCGCTTTCCCCGTGAAGCGGCTGTGGACAAAACCTGACTGTCCCTGGCGACCGGCTCCTCGTCCTCCAACCACATCCGTGCTAGAAAGACAGCAGGGGACGAGTAGTCCGATCGGGGCGGCGAGGGCGGGCGGCAGGTGCGAGGCGGGGCAGTTGGCGAGAACTCCTCCTCGGGGATGAGCCAGGGCTTCCAGCGGAGCTCGTCCTCGCGATACGCCCGTAATACCTGCTGCCGCTCCTCCTCACCAAAGTCAATAGCAGCTGGCATCTCCTTGAGCCGCGTAGTGCAGTCAGGCGATGGCGAGGAAGCGGAAGCCGATGGAGCGTGAGCCGAGGGTGTGTCGGCGGTGAGCCACACCGTACCGATTCTGACCGCTTCAGGCTCACGAGGCAGCGGGGAAACAGAGCTACAGCATGGCTCAGGCGACGGCTCACGCTTACCGGGCAGCTGCTGTCGCGGGCGGAGTTGGAGAGTGGAGGCGAGAAAGTCTATGATGAGGGGATGCAGCGCCTCCCATAACCAGGGGAATGCGGACACGCATACTCCGGCTTGGCGGGCTAGCTCAACCCGTTCCTCCTCCCCGGAACACTGCAGCCAACCGCCGCATAGCGACTCCACTGTCCGAACGATCTCCTGGTCTTGTGACGCTGGGTCCGGCATGGTCGCGTCGTACTGTCACAGTCCGCTGTGACGGACCGAGTGGAGAATGCGTGTAATGGACCCAGGTGCGTACACAAGTGAGCAGACGGGAGTGAGTTTTAACAAAAGGCGAACCTTTAATATGGCTGAAAACAAGGTGTGCAAATACAGCAGGGATGGCGTGGCTAAACAAAAACCTAAACTGAGAACAAACTATGGTGAGGCTATGGCTTGGAAGACAACAGACCAGGCATGGAAACACGGAGGGTGGGAACACAGACGACGCGACACAGACTGTACGAAACACAGAGACTAAATACACATGAGGGATGATCAGGGGAAGTGGATGCACACGGGGAACACAGGTGACACTGATAATCATAACAAGACACGGCAGGAGTGAACGTAACACTGATGGGAGATGGGCAAAGTAAAGCAGGAAGTACACAGAGGTTCAAACAGGAGGAGAGAGAGCACGGGGAGAACGCAGACATAACGGGCTGGGGAAAACATAGAATAAAGCACAAAGAGAGACGAGGGCTCATAAATACACAGAGGGGCACACAGGGGGTAAGAGTCACGAAGGGAAAACACATAAGGAACAACGTAACAGATCAACCCAGGAAGCATGGCCTAAATAAAGAACAAAATACAAAAATACATGAAAACTAAGAATACTGGGCCCACATGGCCCAGGACCATGACAGGATGTGCTTGTGATAAAACACTACAGCCTCCCCCGCAACCTCGACGCGCTGGGGAGGGGGCCAAAGGAATGCCTTTGATCACAGAGTTTGAAACAATGTAGAGATGGTAAGCATAAAAATGACATTTAACAATTCACTTTAACATTTCCCTCCTGTTTTGTTATTTTTATGCTCCAAATTATTCCCGTGTAGTATGTTCTCAGCCATGCACCACTTGCTTGACATTTTCAGCGCAGGCGTCATTTATACACAGGCTTCTGTCATGTCATTAATTTCATTAATTTCAAATTGTTGCAAAAGTACATAATTAACAAATGTAGTAGAAATCATTTTAGTTAGCATTGATCTTATACAAGGTAAAATGCATCATATACATAAACAAATCAATGTCAACAGTCCAAAAACAGGAGTTAATATTTTCAAAAGAAGATGCCACCAAGGACCAGACATTAACCAAGCTATCCAGCTTTGTGGTGTATCTCCTCCTGGTGTGCGATTCATCATGTATTTCTGCAATGTGGTTAAATTCTGCAGTGCTTCATAAATGTCTCCTTCACTTGTATATCTATCTGGTATGAACATACAACATGTTTCTCCTATCAATTTGCATACTCCTCCGTGCGATGCAGTTATCAAGTCCAAAGTCAGTCTGTTTTGCAATACCATTGTCCTTATGGCCCTTTGCTCCTCTGCTAAGGCTGTCCCAAGGGTCTGGGTCCAATTTATGTCTCAGTAGTGCATATCTGTTGATTTCTACATGAGTTCCAACTTTACCGACCCCAATCCATGGGAACAATCCTTGTAGGAACTTGGCTCTGGGTCCCCAGATTCGAAACTCCCAGGGGACCTCTATGGGCAGAAATCTGTGCCATCAGAAACTGAATTTGAATAAGTTAAATTTGAATTTGAATTGCTCAGACTGAATCTGAATTGTAACTTGAATAAATGCTTTTGAAAACCAAATTTGAATTAGTCTAATTTGAAATTGAATTTATGGTTTGAAAATGATCATCACTAAATTGAAATTGAATTTTATATTTTGAAAATGAATTGATTTGCTTTGAAACTGCATTTTATCCTTTAAAAATTCAGCTCTCGAATAATTTCAGTTTCACTTCTCACCATTCAGTTTCAGTTCTACAATTCAATTTCAGTTCCAAAATTCAGTTTTTTGGAACTTACATCCGGTTCCGGTTCAAGCGCAGATTAATAGAACTACGTTTTACTAGTGGACCGAAAGTGTTACCGACGGGAATCTACAGCGTCTTGAGCTGAATTAAGACTTCAGAAGTCATTCGTCATGTCGAATGACCAGCGGATGAACTCTCAGGTTGGTAATAAATGTACTACATGTATAAGAACAAGCGTCATGTTAACAAATGATAGCCGTACGGTAACTTTTATGCTTATTGTAGCTCCTAGCTAAAAACGCTAATTTAGCGTAGTTTGCCCTGAATTCAGCTTTGACAACAAATATGATCGACTGTTTCTAGTAGAATTCCAAAGTTGTCATCTTGGACCCTCTCAGAGCACCCCCTCTGTATGCTTGCAGAGACCCCTACAGTAGGGAAACATGCAAAACGGTGTCCAAACCTTTGTATTTTAGCTTTATTTATGTCTTACACAGCATCCCAACTCTTTAGCTAACTTAATAACTTTAGCTAAAGTGAATAGTTAGTCTAATTCATTAGTGCAGCATTACTGGATCACCTCTGTTTGAAGTGATATAATATGATATACAACTATCACTGAAACAGCAAACTTTGTAAATAAGCAAACAACACTTCTCATTCTCTAAACGTTTGGCCACAGCTGTAGATTACACTATCAGTGCTTGTTCACTCTTAACAATAATTACATTTCTAAATTTACTTTGTGCATTTACAGGTAAACAATATCTAATATTTTATCTGACTGCTTTGTCTTTGAAAAGGGTGAAGAGCCTGAGGCCGGTGACAGTCCAGTTCCACTCTAAGTACATCCTTACAGTGGCTCACAGGACAAGGCTACATTCCTGTCCTGCCAGAAGAGAAGAGAAGCTTCAGAGTCTTCATGCAGTTCAACCACACCTGTCATATTCCATATGACAGGGGTCTCAAACTCCAGTCCTCAAGGGCCAGTGTCATGCAACTTTTCCATGCCCTCGAGGACTGGAGTTTGAGACCCCTGCCGTATGGTATTTATGCTGTTTTCTACCCCACAGTTACAGCATGTCTGACTGCCTGTTCAGCATATGCAAAAATATATGAGTTTAAGCATGTGATGACTAAGGCCTTCCATTATGGTGTTTGTCATCACATGTCACGGACATCTGGATGATCATTTGGAATAAACAAAATACTAAAAACTTGTTACTTCATCTTATCTTTATTATTGTTCTTATTTTACATTGTTAGGCATTAGGTTTATTTGTAGTAGTCCTTTCCAACTTCTTTCCCTCTTCCATGTTACTGTGGCAGCTTGTCAGCATCTATTTGGGGTTGGGAGTGGAACAGAAAGTAAGGAAATCCAAAGTGCCATTAAAACCAGGAGAGTTAAAAGATGGTCGATTTAGGAGGTGACCCGACAACTTCAGCCTGTCAAACATATTAATGGAGCAGTATGTTAAAAAAAATAATAATAATCTAATTAAGTAGAATTATTATGGTAGTTAAACACAGTGATAGTTGTATATCATATTATATCACTTCAAACAGAGGTGATCCAGTAATGCTGCACTAATGAATTAGACTAACTATTCACTTTAGCTAAAGTTATTAAGTTAGCTAAAGAGTTGGGATGCTGTGTAAGACATAAATAAAGCTAAAATACAAAGGTTTGGACACCGTTTTGCATATTTCCCTACTGTAGGGGTCTCTGCAAGCATACAGAGGGGGTACTCTGAGAGGGTCCAAGATGACAACTTTGGAATTCTACTAGAAACAGTCGATCATATTTGTTGTCAAAGCTGAATTCAGGGCAAACTACGCTAAATTAGCGTTTTTAGCTAGGAGCTACAATAAGCATAAAAGTTACCGTACGGCTATCATTTGTTAACATGACGCTTGTTCTTATACATGTAGTACATTTATTACCAACCTGAGAGTTCATCCGCTGGTCATTCGACATGACGAATGACTTCTGAAGTCTTAATTCAGCTCAAGACGCTGTAGATTCCCGTCGGTAACACTTTCGGTCCGCTAGTAAAATGTAGTTCTATTAATCTGCGCTTGAACCGGAACCGGATGTAAGTTCCAAAAAACTGAATTTTGGAACTGAAATTGAATTGTAGAACTGAAACTGAATGGTGAGAAGTGAAACTGAAATTATTCGAGAGCTGAATTTTTAAAGGATAAAATGCAGTTTCAAAGCAAATCAATTCATTTTCAAAATATAAAATTCAATTTCAATTTAGTGATGATCATTTTCAAACCATAAATTCAATTTCAAATTAGACTAATTCAAATTTGGTTTTCAAAAGCATTTATTCAAGTTACAATTCAGATTCAATCTGAGCAATTCAAATTCAAATTTAACTTATTCAAATTCAGTTTCTGATGGCACAGATTTCTGCCCATAGACCTTGCTCAAATCCGTGAGCCCTGTGCTTGCACTCTGTATGTCTCTCTTTGTCTTTGATCCTGGATGGTGTTTAATTCTCTCCATGAAGAAAACATGATCAGACAAATTCACTAGTGCACATAGACCACCTCATTTTGCTGGTAAAGATGGGTAAGCCTTATGTCCTATTAAGTTCCGGTTCTTTGGATTCTTTAGGGCCAAGAAAGACACGGCTCAAAAGTGGTCTTTTTACTTTTAAAAATGACTTTGGAACAGTCTGCCTCTTCAAATTAGGACCTCTCCAACACTTGACATTTTTAAATCCTGTCTGAAAACATCTTCACTCCCTAGCTTTTAATTGTGACTGAGTTTTGTTTTGTTCTCTTTGTTTGTGTTTGTTTTACTTTTTACTCTGTACAGCAATTTGGTCAACTTGTGTAGTTTATAAATGTGCTTGTAAATTGATTGATTGATTGACTGATTGCTGTTCAAAGCACCCTAATAGTAGTCCGATATCACCAGTGTTGGGTAAGTTACTTTAAATTAGTAACTTAGTTACATTACTAGTTACTCCTATCAAAAGTAACTCAGTTACTTCAAGTTACTCATTACTTTCAAAGTAACTAGTTACTAGGGAAAGTAACTTTGGTTTTACCCAGAATTCTCTTATTAATGTGTTGCTTCCCTAACTGGATACCCAGCAAGGATGCCAGTCTTCTAGCTTGCTTACATGTTAGCACTATCCTGCCACAAGTACACTGTGCCACCTAATGGCCTGAACCTAAAATGGTTAAAATGGCAGTGTAGTAGTGCGAGTGCAAGTTAATGATGAAATGAATGAAACTAAATTAGAAATTAACAAAGTTTGTTTTATGTGTCATTTTTGTATCTGTTTGTTTTAATCTATTTCAATTGTTTCAACCCTCTACAAATGCAAACTCATCATTCTGGGGTTGTTACAGCAGTGTCTAATCATTGTACGTAGTATCACTAGGAAGAAGCAGTGGATCACAAAACACAACATACAGTGTGTTGAAACTTTTGAAAGATATTTATTTTTGCCATTTAAATGGACAGAAAGTATGCTTTTAGCAGTGCCAACATTAAACTGTACCTCAGACAATTTAGGACCTGTAGGTATCAAAGTAGGTATCAAAGTGCAAAAACATGTAGTGCAAAAAATGATTTAACATAAACACGGTGAGGTTTGTCCATTCTTTGTAAACTTAACTGCTGAATTGCACCAACTGGAGACCTCATGTTCAGTAATAAAAGTATTTTCAGAGAAAGAGAAGAGAAATAAAATTAATTACAAGTATGTTCAGCCCCACAAACAGAAATAAAATAAATAATAAGTATTTTCAGCTTCATAAACAGTCAAACCAAAATAATATTGCCTCCATACAGGCCATGTAGATAAATAAAATATAATGGTATTTTAAGTGCTTCAGAAGCCCAAGTTTCACTTGGAAATAACCCTGCTTTACCTTGTAGAGCACCACTGAAGGCAACACATCATCATCATATGAGCACTACTCAACTTTGGTTCCATCAAACCAACGATTGTACCTCAAGAGGAGAAGCTTCTCAAACTTCTGATCAGACAACTTGTTCCTCTTTGGAGTGAGAATCAGGTTTCCCAGGCTGACAAGCCTTTCAACTGGGGCACTTGAAGGAGTAGCTGCATTAAGTTTAAGAGAGAGTTTCTTTATCAATGATTCAGAGAGTCTAACCCTGTTGCTCCTGATTTGAGGTACTCGGCTACCTCACCTTCAGCAGTGGCATATATGTCCTCATTTTCTTCAAAGGAGAAGAACTCATCCTCTTTGCTAGAATCCGCGTGCTGTGTTGTGTTGGTGGCGCTGGTACCTGGTTGTAGCTGATCTTGCTCAGGGAGAGGTTTTCTTTTTTTTTTTTTCTTTTTTTTTTTGACGAATAACACTTCTGTGGCTTGCAATCCGGTGGACGAGTCTGGGTTTGGCAGTTGCCAGGAGAACGGTACTTTTCAGACTGCACTGTGTCATGTGTAAAGGAGGGGAGATTATTGTGTGGGGTTGTTTTTCAGGAGCTGGGCTCAGCCCCTTAGTACCAGTGAAAAGAACTCTTAATGTCACGGACCCAGTTCCAGGGATTCGGGGTCCGTGAGCAGTGTGGACTACTATTGTAGTTATTATTATTATTATTATTATTATTATTATCATTATTGTGGTTGTTGTTATTATGGTTGTGTCTGCTGTCCTGTTTTTCCGTGTTGGTGTACTGTCAGGTGTTTAGGGGTGTGTGCTTGTGTATGTGAGGGTGCGGTCGTGACAGGCACTTTTAGGCCTGGTGGGTGTGGCCCTGCCAGCTGACCGGTCCCACCCAGGAATCCACACACACCTGGCGCCGATCAAGCCTCGTCAGAGGAGCTTCAAAACAGTGTGGCTGAGAGCTCCTCGACGCTGGATCGTTGAGTGACTTCCCGTCAGTCTTAAGTGTATTGTGCAAGGTTAGTGCAAGTCTACTGTTAGGTTTTGTACTCACGGCTGCCTTTGGTATGCGTGTTTCCTCAGGAGGAATTGTGGCGACCAGGAGGCAGCACACGGAGAGTACACAGGGAACGGAGACAGAGCACGGAGCACGGGATAAAGGAGAAGACACGGAACGGGAGTTGGGATCGCACGGGGGGATTTATTGTTGTTCGGATTGTCACCACTGTAAATAAACATTGTTGCACTGTAGAGTCCTGCATTTTGGGTCCTCCTTTCCCCACATCCCCACGGTCTGCCAGCAAGACCGTGACAGAACGATCCAGCCATTATGGGCCCAGCGGACTCAAGGACCGTCTCACAGGAGGAATTGCTCGCCCAGCTCTGGAAATACTGTCGGAGCATTATCCAGGCGGCGGATCCACATCAGAGACACATGCAGGTCGTATTTTTTGATGCCTTCCTGTCTTCAATCACCTCATCTGTGAGCTTTTTGGACATTAAGAGACTAATTTCGATTATAACCACGCTGAGGGAAAGTTCCTGTTTTGAGCTGTTTGGTTTGGGCTGTCCGGGCGAGGAGGATATGGCAACCTCCCTGGGAGCCCTTGCTGCCTATTTCTTTTTTCATAGGCTGATAGCCTCCCCGCCGTCGCTTGCAGCTCGCTTGTTGGACCCTCCATTGCGGGAGAAACGTTTCACACGCCCTCTGCACCTCACCACATCTCCACTCACCTCTGCGGCACCTGCTGAGTCAGCAGACCAAGGACCGGCAGCTCAAAATCACACAGCTGCTCTCCTGTCCGGCCGGCTGGTGGAACCTCAGCCTGATACGCTGGCCCCGGCATCGTTAAAGAAGCGACGCTTGCGCCGCCGGCGTGCCTCACCGCAGTCAGACTCTAAAACTTTCCAACAGCCGGCTGTGGTGAGTCATATGGACAATTCATCTTCATTCACCTCATCTGTTTATTCACGGGACTGTGTGAAAGCTAACCTCGTAGCACAGCCAGCTGCCCAGCCTGTAGCCGTAGCACAGCCAGCTGCCCAGCCTGTAGCCGTAGCACAGCCAGCTGCCCAGCCTGTAGCCGTAGCACAGCCAGCTGCCCAGCCTGTAGCCGTAGCACAGCCAGCTGCCCAGCCTGTAGCCGTAGCACAGCCAGTCCAGTCAGCCTCTCGTCTTCATCCTCAGTTGGAGGCTGATATGCCTGCTGGAACTACCCTGCCATTATGTCACCCGCCTGTTGTTTCTACATCGCTGTCCAGTCTACCACAAGTAGCTGCCGCACCATTATCACATCCGCCCTTTGCAGCTACTTCTCCACCAGCGTCCCATCAGACTGCAGCGACCGCAGAACTCTCGACTTCACCATCCACATCACCCGCTCGACCGTCATCTTCGCCACCTGCAGCTTCCGCATCGCCATCTTCACCTCCGGATCAACGACCATCTATACCCGCGTCGCAGCCGGAGGAGCGGCTCAGCGAGCGGGAGGAGCCCGCGTCGCCAGCTGTGGAGCTCAGCGAGCCGGAGGAGCTCAGCATGCCCGAGCGGGAGCTCAGCGAGCAGGAGGAGCCCGCGTCGCCAGCTGTGGAGCTCAGCGAGCCGGAGGAGCTCAGCGAGCAGGAGCAGCTCAGCGAGCCGGAGGAGCTCAGCATGCCCGAGCAGCTCAGCGAGCCGGAGGAGCTCAGCATGCCCGAGCAGGAGCTCAGCGAGCGGGAGGAGCCCGTGTCGCCAGCTGTGGAGCTCAGCGAGCCGGAGGAGCTCAGCGAGCAGGAGCAGCTCAGCGAGCCGGAGGAGCTCAGCATGCCCGAGCGGGAGCTCAGCGAGCGGGAGGAGCCCGCGTCGCCAGCTGTGGAGCTCAGCATGCCCGAGCCGGTGGAGCTCAGCGAGCCGGAGGAGCTCGGCGAGCCACCAGCGGAGGAGCTCGGCGAGCCACCAGCGGAGGAGCTCGGCGAGCGGAAGGAACAACCGGCGCTGCCAGCCGCGGAGGGGCTCTCGCTGCCAGCCGAGGAGGGACCCGCTCAGCCGGAGGTCAGCGAACCGGAGGGACCTCCACGTCTAGCGCGGCCTCCACGCCATCCACGTCCAGTGCGTCCACGTCAGCGACCGGCGCGTCATAGACCATGTGCCACGCCTCGCTGTTGCTCACCGGAGCAGCGACGTTGCCATCGGACCCGTGGCAGGCCACCAGAACCGTTCCGCCGCCACCGGACCCGTGGCAGGCCGCCGGAGGAGCAGCGCCGCCGCCACCGGACCCGTGGCAGGCCACCAGAACCGTTCCGCCGCCACCGGACCCGTGGCAGGCCGCCGGAGGAGCAGCGCCGCCGCCACCGGATCCGTGGCAGGCCGCCTGAAGCGTTCCGCTTCCATCATGGGGTTGGAGGTAGGCCGCCCGAACTGTTTTCCCACCACTGCCTGACCCGTAGCGAGTTTTGCCTGCTTGCGGTCCACTGGGTCGGCCGCAAGAACTGTTGTTCCCACCATGGCAGTGGTTGGACATTTGAACTGGGGTTTTGGGGCCCTCCGTCCGGGACCCCCCGCCGCCCGTTGGTTGTACTGTGGTTTTTGTTTTGTTTTTGTTTTTGGGTCGTCGGGTGCCGACCCTTAGAGGGGGGGTACTGTCACGGACCCAGTTCCAGGGATTCGGGGTCCGTGAGCAGTGTGGACTACTATTGTAGTTATTATTATTATTATTATTATTATTATTATTATTATTATTATTATTATTATCATTATTGTGGTTGTTGTTATTATGGTTGTGTCTGCTGTCCTGTTTTTCCGTGTTGGTGTACTGTCAGGTGTTTAGGGGTGTGTGCTTGTGTATGTGAGGGTGCGGTCGTGGCAGGCACTTTTAGGCCTGGTGGGTGTGGCCCTGCCAGCTGACCGGTCCCACCCAGGAATCCATACACACCTGGCGCCGATCAAGCCTCGTCAGAGGAGCTTCAAAACAGTGTGGCTGAGAGCTCCTCGACGCTGGATCGTTGAGTGACTTCCCGTCAGTCTTAAGTGTATTGTGCAAGGTTAGTGCAAGTCTACTGTTAGGTTTTGTACTCACGGCTGCCTTTGGTATGCGTGTTTCCTCAGGAGGAATTGTGGCGACCAGGAGGCAGCACACGGAGAGTACACAGGGAACGGAGACAGAGCACGGAGCACGGGATAAAGGAGAAGACACGGAACGGGAGTTGGGATCGCACGGGGGGATTTATTGTTGTTCGGATTGTCACCACTGTAAATAAACACTGTTGCACTGTAGAGTCCTGCATTTTGGGTCCTCCTTTCCCCACATCCCCACGGTCTGCCAGCGAGACCGTGACACTTAATGCTTGATCATAGCAAGACATTTTGGACAATTTCATGCTTCTGACTTTGTGGGAACAGTTTGAGGATGGTCCCTTTCTGTTGAAACAGAACTGTGCACAAGTGCGCAAAGTAAGGTCCATAAAGACATGGATGAGCGAGTTTGCTGTGGAAAAACTTGACTGGCCTGCACAGAGTCCTGACCTCAGCCCAACAGAACACCTTTGGGATGAGTTACAGTGGAATTTGTGAGCCAAACCTTCTCGTCCAACATCAGTGTTCAACCCCACAAATGCACTTCTGGAAGAATGGTCGAGTTGAAGCTGTTAGAGCTACAAAGGGTGGGCCAGCATCATACTGAACCAAATGCATTAAGAATGGGATTTCACTCATGTTCATATGTGTGTAAAGGCAGACTTGTGAATACTTGGCATTACAGTATATAAATGAGTACAGGTTAAAACTATTCCCAAATTACTCTAGGCTTCCTTTTTTTTTTTTTTTTTTTTTTACCTTTTTCTTACTCCTACCACAGTGTTTTTTAATTTCATCAGTGTTGGGAAGGTTACTTTTAAAATATATTCCATTACAGAATACAGAATACATGCCCCAAAATGTATTCTGTAACGTATTCCGTTACGTTACTCAATGACAGTAACGTATTCTGAATACTTTGGATTACTTAATATATTATCATGCTTTTTACAACAACGTGAATGTACTATTGCCGTGTGATTTATTACTATTACTGAAGGTCCGCGACTCCGAACTGTAGTAAAGGGACCTCTGACTAATACGGCGGGGTCCCTGTCGGCTCGTAGCCGAAAACTAGCTTTACTTTGTTGTGTGGGTCAACTTTTCTTGCGAGAGACAGAGAGGCGTTGAAAGACTGCTCCAACGGAACTTATTGTTTTCGGAGGAAAACACGAACGTACAGTCGAGTCTTGATAGCTTGGCTGAAGTGGTTATTATTATATTTACCTGCTTCCAGCTCCCGTTTTTCCTCGATGACAACTCCTACCTTTCCATTCCCCTTTTTCTCTCTCCCTCCTCACGCTCACAGACCCATAACGTGTATGGCAGTCCATTCTCTCTGCAACACGGACTACACTGCCCATGATGCTACATTCTTTAGAGCTATGCTTGTAGCATTCTGCCTGTTAGCTTAGCACAACAACAACAACAACAACAACAACGAAAAGGCGCTCTCTCACCTAGGAAACACACAGTCGCAGAGAGAGAGAGAGCGTCGCCCTGTAACCATGGCAACCGTAGCGCTGCCGCCTGGAACAACAGAACGTAGCTGTCAAACAAAACCCAAACAGTCCTGACCCGCGACAAAATGAAACAGGAAAGTACCGCAGTGTAATCCATTTATTTCAACAAAGTAACTGTATTCTGAATACCACCTTTTTAAACGGTAACTGTAACGGAATACAGTTACTCATATTTTGTATTTTAAATACGTAACGGCGGTACATGTATTCCGTTACTCCCCAACACTGAATTTCATTATAAATACAATAATGCACACATGCACACACATTCACTTAGAGATGGCCCGGAGCAGGAGTGTGCCATATTGAAGGTAAGTTTCAGAGTGAAGTAGTCAGTAACCTTCTTTATCCACATCAGTTCATTTTACAGTTAATTACCCAATTTTGCAGAAAGAATATTTCCATTACACAACATAGTGTGGTTGTGCATGTGTGTGTGTGTTACATAAATAGAATTTCACTCGCAATCATGGCTTTTCTGTGTTTATGTTTATTCATGTTTGTGTGCGTGTGAGTGTGTGCGCGGGTGGGTGTGCGTGTGTGTATTGCTTGGGTAGCAGTGTTTAAAGGTCTAATAGCTATGGGGCTAGAATTGGCCTTTTAAAGGTTAATTTACAGTGTTTAGACTTCATGAGTGTGTGTGCATATTGAAGTTTACGAGTTTTGTTATGTTTGCTGAGCAGTAAAGTAATTCACAGTATGAACCCCTCTCCTTCACATTGCTTGTAGGCATGTATGTGTTCTGTTCTATGTGTATGTGAACTTTAAACCACCTGACATTATGAATTGCTTGAAGGTGAGCTAACACAGCTGTGCTGCGTAATAATTAAGGAAAATATACTGGTATTTTGGAAAGTAATGCTGTTTTCTTTCTTCTTAGACTTAAAATGGACTGTTTTTTCTCAGCAAAAATGTTTCTTAAAAAATGTTTCTTGAAACAAAAACTAGAAACAGCTGGTCTAGCGCCATCAGAGGCTCCCTAAGAGAACCTTACCAATATGTATTTCCCTCTTTCCTGCAAAAATAAAGTAAATACAAAATACAGTTTTAAATAATGATTTCTTTTAGTAAGGGAACAAAGTTATCCAAACCTACCTGGCCCTGTGTGAAAAAGCAATTGAGCCCTAAATGTAATAACTGGTTGTGCCACCCTTGGGAGCAAGAACAGCAATCTTCTGAGTCTTTCATATTGGCGTGGAGGAATTTTGGCCCACTCTTCTTTCTTTTACTTCAGCCACATTGATGAGCTTTCAGGGAGAGGTTTTCGACACTCTACCAGCAGACGTGCCTTTGCGAGGTCCTTCCGCGCCTGGTCATGTAGCCAACGAAGCTTAAATTTTGGTAGTGTCACAGCAGCCAGCAAAGCATCTTCACTTCCAAGGACATGTGCAAACCTTGTTTTGACTGCCAGTAATAACGACACAGTAAAAGTGCAAAAAACATTTTTGCATGAGAAAGTATGCATTGTTTCAACATTAAATTAATTAAACATTAACAGCATGCTGTAGTTTTATATAGAATGTATTTTAATTTGTAAATAGTGTGTATTTTACTACGCTGTATTTATTTTATTTATTTATTGGGGTTAAGTATCTGTAACTGTAACAGCATTCACTTGCATGTGAACAGCACAGCACAATATAAAAAGCAATTGAGTAAAACATTTCATTAAAGATAAACACAAATGAAAATATCATCTCTTACCTGGACAACTGTATCTGGTAGCCCAACAAGAATTTGCAGACCATTTTTTATAGCCAGAGTCTTGGTCATCAGCGATTCCAGTGTGGGTAGGAGTGTGGCATAAAAACAATGGTCTTCTCCTTGAAGAATGTCCAGTGCCACAGTAAGTGGTTTCATGACTGCACAGTACTCTCTGATACACTGATGCTCCCTCTCATTGAAACATTTCAACTGTAATGTGGATGAGATTGTGTTCAGCTCCACCACAGGTATCTTTGAAATTCTCTCCAGAGCATAATAGAATGAGTTCCACCTTGTTGTGCAAGGTACTAGTAGCTTCTTTGCAATAATGCCTTCCACAATCTCAGCAGCCACTGTGGAACGACTGGCCATGTTCCACAGCCCTGCACATTTTGTGGTGGCACTTCTGTAGATGGTTTTTTTTGCACCTTCAGACAATAGCCACTTCTCCACATCAGTGCAAGAGATAAGATTCATTGTGTGCGATGCACATCTCTGATGTGGCGGTAAAGAAATTGCATCATCAGCATCATCAGCACCATTCTGCAGCACATCCCCAATCGAAACAAAAGTCACCTCATCCTCCTCATATTCAGAGTCATCTGACTCAGGTGGTGGCTGGTACACTTTAAAAGCCTTGACAAAATTGGAGCCATTATCCGTTACAGTTGATGTGATTTTAAACGATAGGCCATGAGATGAGTTAATGTTGTCCAGCTCAGATGCAATACTGTCATACGTATGTCGACCCAGAAATCACCTGCATGCCAGCGCTGCTTTCTCACATTTCATGTTTTGTGCATTTATCCAATGCGCGGTCACACCAAGAAAACTTTTATTATGCACAGTCCAAATGTCTGCTGTTGTGGAGATGTATTCTACCATGTCAAGTGTATTTTTGAGCTCTGACTCCATGTTGGCATATTCTTGGTCTAGGAAACTGGAAAATGTCTTTCTGGATGGTGCCTTCCCAGCTCTCCCTCGCACAGGTATATGACTAATCAGTTGTCTGAAAGCATGGGACTCAACCGTTGAGATGGGTTTCATGTCTTCCACAACATACCTGACAATCAGCCTGTGTAGCTGGGGCTGGGTGATGGACTGTGCAGCAGGCTGTCCAAAATCAAGCTTTCGTTGTTTTGCTGGAATAGCGTCAACAGAGCTAGAGTCACCGACGTTGCCTTCGGGTTCTTTTCTAACTACGTTGGTAGATGCATGTTGTTTCTGAAGATGTTTCATCAGATTAGAATTGCTAGTCTTTGATGTCGAAAGAGTTTTAGAACCTCCACAGAGAGTACAGTTTACGACAATATTCCTGTCTTTTACCACCAGAAAGGAGAAATAATGTGAATATTTCCAGGACAGAAAACCCATGCCTGGACCATCTTCGACTGCTGCCATGATTGTAGCTTACGTCACAGTGTCACGTGCCCTTTTTACGTCCAACACGGAAACTGCAGTCGTGGTGCTTTCCTTTGTACTTGGGACTCGGAAATTCGGGACTGCAGATGAGCTGCATATGTGTTTAGTAGTAATTTGTTTTTTGTAGAGGGCTAGCAAAACAAGCATTTTTGAGGGTGTCGCCATATTGGAATCCAGACTTCTCCAACGAGGCTAACCAGAACGCCGTTCACTCGAGTGTGACATTATTCCCAGGTTCGTGTTCCGATTTCCGAGGTAAGTCAAACGCAACACACAAAGTAACGAATAACGACCCTATCTAAATCCCAGTAACGAGTAACGCGTTCCTGATTTTGGCATAATAACTAGTTACCGTGCTCGTTACCGCAATAATAACGTAGTTACTGTAATGCGTTACTCAATAACGCGTTAGTCCCAACACTGGATATCACACAGAATTGTCACATGATATTAAACAGTAGCTGTTGGTAGAGTTACCAACCACAATGAAGCAGTTCTTTTTCATTTGTAGATTCAAACTGCTCTTTGTCTTTTTGGTCACAAGATGGCACTAAAGACGACTGTGTTGAAAACCTTGATTAATGAACAGTTTTTCATTACACATTTCAGTGCTTCATAAAGCTTCATTTTACCATCCTTACTATTTAAAACCCTAATAATCTGGATTTGGTAATCCCTAAAATCCTTAAAAACCTGTACCCGACACTCTTGGAAATTCTTTAGAAAGATTTAGTCAGAAGCAGGCAGAAACACTCGCCGCTGAAATCACCACCCTCAGAGGGTTGGTAAAAATCCCTCTCTCTAACAATAATTAAAAAAAAAAAAATTATAAAGAAATTGTCCTTGATTTTCATTTAGCTCCATCCTGTGGGATTTGCCTGGTTAGATTTGTTTACATGTTTGAATCACAGTGTTCAAGATGCTGCATCCACAGGGACTCTAAGATTTGCTTCTGGCTAGGTTGCACAGGGCCATATCTACTCAGGCCTTCTACCCAATCTGTCATCCATTTTGGTCCTCTCGAGTTACTGGCTGCCTCCACTCACTTGCTTCGCTCATGAAGGAGCAGGAGCCCTCTCAGGGCTACTGCCTGAGTATGGCATCAAGATTCTTGTTCTGGGAGTGGGTGTTGGGTGCGCCTCAGTGGCACCCTTTGTCTCCGTGGTCTGGCTAGCCTCTTTCTAGCCTATCATAACAGCCTGCTCAGTTGCAGTCTGTGCTTCTGCAGGACTCACTCAAGCCAATCTTCTGTCTGGCAGACTGAGGCTTTCCACAATTGATGCACAATCTCAAGAAACAATATAGAAAATGTATAAATTGGGTATCTGCTGTTAATAATCTCCTGATTGCATAGTTGAATAAAATTGTATTCTGGAGGCAGGGAGCACTGTTTGTATAGCTGGTAATTAAGACCAGTTTTAACACTAATAACTATTTATTCTTGCCTACCTGTCAGCACATGGAGTTTTTCCACCTCTAATTAAATAAGTAAATACTGTAGGTTCGACCCTTTTTGGCAAGACATGTACCAGGTAGCGGATTTCTAGCAACATGTTTGAACCAGAGTATTAAAACAGATTGCAAAGATACTGCTACAACTGTTAAATTATTTGGAAAGTCGGAATGATGAACATTGCGTATAGTTTTAAGCACAGTGCCAGAGCTTCCAAATTAACTAATTATTCACAAAAATGTATCTAGCTAATTTGGGAGATTTTCATTGCAACCTGTAAAGAGTTTATTACACTATAAAAAGCTCCATAAAGCTAGGTCATCTTACTATTCATCAGTGACTGAAGAAAATAGGAACCCCAGTTTTCTTACCAAGTTTCTTTTTAGCACTCAAAAAGGCTGTGTTTCTATAAATAAAGTCTAATTGAAAACCTACCAGTTTTTGCCTCTGCCTGCATCTGCATTTTGGTCCATTTTCACACACTGGCCTTTGCTGCCATAACAGGTTTATTGTGCAGACAGAAGGATATCTTTTTCAGATTGAATGCACACCAAACTCCAAGATTTCTCACAGTGATACTATGGCAGATAAGGAAATGTGATTTAGAGTAAGTATCTCCTTAGATACTGTGTTTCTTCAAAGCACAGTATCTAACATGATCTTTTATGATATTTAGTTCTGAATATAATAATCTCAGTGTTGTCTATATTTAGAATTATGAAATCAAAGCTCATCTACACTTTTGTGTCTTTAAGACATGTTTATGGTTTAATTAATGGATTTGTATCACTTGTCTTCATTGATAATTAAAGCTGAGTATCATCTGTGTAGCTATGAAAATGCAAGCTATAGTTTTTAATATTATTAACTAAAGGAAGCATATGTATTTCATAAAATGTAACATCTTGCAAAATGCAAAATACAACTTTTACCGTTCCTTCAAAGCCACTTTTAAAATTATTAAATTTAAAAACAAATTATTTCAGAAAAACATTCTCACTTTAATCACACAGTTGCTGTGTATATTCTGCCAGTTTGACAAATTAGAAAGAAGCATTTAGGCTCATACACACAAAAAAGACAAATGACGCGCAAACTGAAGTTCACAAAAAACTCAAATGCAGACATAAGTCTGAATGACACAAAACAGGAGACAATTGTCATTCATTTCATTTTAGAAATGTAAGTCATTGTTCACTCTTTTTTGTAGCATTAAATGCTAAATGAAAAGGGTGTGGGACATGTACTTATGCCATGATTTTTTTCATAAGAACAAACAGCATGTTTGGACTTCAAAAAATCACCCAGTCTTGAGGTCACCTGTTCAGCATATAATTCAGTTATATATGTCTGTGAATGTTCTCAGTCATCCAGGTCATCATAGTCTAAGGAGCTTCGAAAGTGTCTGGATTTCTTTAAGATGAGGAGTGAAAGAAGCCATCTATGTCCATGGTGAACAACCCAACCATCTTTGAACAAAGGCGGTGGTTTACAGCACCAACTGTCTGCCATCTGTAATCCAGTTTTTAGATCCCTTCCCAGACACCTTAACACCCACTCAATGCTGGACCATTTGACCTCAGTACATCGCATGATAGGGTGGGGCTAGGTTTCACAATGGGTTCCCCTGAGACCTTGGTTGATTGTGACCTTACTCTGTTTTCACACCTTGCTTGTGTGATTAGGTAGAGGATCAATAGGGGGCCCATGACCCTCTTGGGGACACTCCCATAGGGCTTATCTAGAACTCTCTCTTAGGCAAGGCAAGGGAAGGCAAGGCAAGTTTATTTGTATAGCACAATTCAACAACAGGGTGATTCAAAGTGCTTTACAGAGACATTAGAAACTAAAATAAATAAAAAGCATGATTTAAAATTGATTAAAACAAGCAAACAAATAAACTAACTAATTAACAAAAAAACAAACAAAACAGTATATAAAATCAAAACAGATAAAATCAGAACAATAGATAAAAGTAGTTAAAATGTTAGTTTTGAAATTTAAGCTTAAAAGTGTGGATTTGGTGCTTTATTCAAATGCAGCTGAGAACAGGTGAGTCTTCAACCTGGATTTAAATAAACTGAGTGTTTCAGCTGATCTGAGGCTTTCTGGGAGTTTGTTCCAGATATGAGGAGCATAAAAGCTGAATGCAGCTTCTCCGTGTCTGGTTCTGACTCTGGGAACTGATAAAAGACCGGATCCAGATGACCTGAGGGATCTGGAAGGTTCATACTGGGTCAGGAGGTCACTGATGTATTTTGGTCCTAAACCATTCAGAGCTTTATAGACCAGCATCAGAACTTTAAAGTCTATCCTCTGACGGACAGGCAGCCAGTGTAAAGACCTCAGAGCTGGACTGATGTGATCCACTTTTTTGGTCTTAGTGAGGACTCGAGCAGCAGAGTTCTGAATGAGCTGTAGTTGTCTGACTGATTTTTTTAGGTAGACCTGTAAAGATGCTGTTACAGTAATCAAGCCTACTAAAGATGAATGCATGGACTAGTTTTTCCAGGTCCTGTTGAGACATCAGATCTTTTATCCTTGATATATTCTTGAGGTGATAGTAAGCTGATTTTGTTATTGTCTTAATGTGTTTTTCTAAGTTTAGGTCTGCATCCATCACTACACCCAAATTTCTCGCCTGGTTTGTGGTTTTTAGGTGTATAGATTGAAGTTCTCTGATGACCTGTAATCGTTTTTCTTTGGCGCCAAAGACTATTACCTCAGTTTTGTTTTTGTTTAGCTGGAGAAAATTGTGGCACAACCAGTCATTAATTTCCTCAATGCATTTACCAAGAGCCTGTACAGGGCCTTGGTCTCCTGGTGACATTGTAATATATATTTGTGTGTCATCTGCATAGCTGTGGTAGTTTATTTTGTTGTTCTTTATAATCTGTGCCAGTGGGAGCATGTAAATGTTAAACAGAGGGGGTCCCAAGATGGAACCTTGGGGAACTCCACATGTGATACTTGTCTGCTCAGATGTGAAGTTACCTATTGATACAAAGTATTTCCTGTTTTCTAAGTATGTTTTGAACCAGTTTAATACAGTTCCTGAAAGACCTGCCCAGTTCTCCAGTGCACTGAGATCCAGTAAAACTAAGACATTTTTCCACTGTCTGTGTTCAGACATATGTCATTAAACACTTTGGTCAGAGCGGTTTCAGTGCTGTGGTTCTGTCTAAAACCTGACTGGAAGGCATCATAGCAGTTATTCTGTGTTAAGAAGTAATTGAGCTGTTGAGAAACTGCTTTTTCAATGATTGTTAGGTTTTGTATTTTTGATTGTCATTTATGCTTAGAAATATTTAACCATATATGCTTAGAGGTATATAATCAATTGTGTAGTGATAGTCTGCAAACTTTGTGTGTATTAGAGAGCACTCTGGGAGCACGAGAGAGGTCGTACCTTGTTTTATTGTTTTATGGTAGGATTAACGTAGCTACGTCTGTTCTAGTCTAAGTGCTTTAACTGCTGGACTTCCTCACCGTGTTATCTAGGGTGAACCATCTAGGGTGAGGGGGAGGCTACCCTCTTCCTGACCAAGGATGTTTGCGTTTGTGCTTTTATGTTATATGACCCTTTGATCAGCAGCACACACACACACACACACAGTACTCTTTGTTTGCATGTGGACGTCATATGTTAATGAACCTATGCATATTCATGTAACCTCAATAAAAGAACAGTGTTACGGGAGAACGAACGAGAGCAACTGGGGTCAAGCGAAGGAACGGCGTCTGTCCGGTTCTCTCCCGTGCACGAGAAACATGAAGAACTTTGCCTACTTCGTGTCTTGCTTGCTGTGTAATTATATTGTCTTCAACGTTCCAGCGAATAGGTTCAAGCTACAAACCTATCAATGATCTTACTTAAAAATGGGAGATTTGAGATCGGCCTTAGTTGTTCATTTGTGTCTTGTCAAGATTGTCCTTTTTCAGTATAGGTTTTATTACAGCAGTTTTTAGTGGTTCCGTAAATACACCTGATAATAAAGAAAAGTTGACGATCTGTAACAGGTCTGACTCTAAAGTCTTTGAGACCTTTTTGAAAAAACTTGTTGCCAGGACATCTAAACAGCAAGAGGAGGAGTTCAGTTGACCTAAGATGTCCTCCAGGTCTTTGCTGTTACTAGGGTCAAACTGTTTCATGGTGTTTAAACAGTTTTTCGGTGGACACAGTACATAGTCTGGATCTGCTGTTGATGTACCAATTGCTTGTCTAATCTTTTGGATTTTTTCTGTGAAGAATTTGGCAAAGTCATTGCAGGCCATGGTTGAATGAAGTTCAGCTGCCACTGGCACAGGAGGGTCTTCAGTTATACACCGTTTTGTGATCACTGCTGTTGATATATTTGTGTGGGCTGAGATTTTACTTTCAAAGAAAACACAGTAATGATCAGACAGGCCCACATCAGACACAGTAATGTTTGAAATGCTCAGGTCCTTGGAGATCAGTAGGTCAAGAGTGTGTCCTCTATTATGTGTGGCCTCTGTTACATGCTGAGTCAGCCCAAAGTTGCCCAGAGTGTTACTCAGGTCTTTAGTCCCTTTGTCCTGAGGGTTGTCCACATGGATGTTAAAATCCCCAACAATAATTACACAGTCGAAATCAACACAGATCACAGACAGCAGTTCACTGAGGTCATTAAAAAAGTCTGTGCAGTATTTGGGAGGCCTGTAAACATTAAGAAACACAACTTTGGATGGGGCCTTCAGCTGTAAAGCCACATATTCAAAAGACTGAAGAAGCTTCTTGGATTAGAGGTGCAACTCCAGATGCTTTTCTTTTCAAGCTCTTAGAATTTAGTCATATAGTTTTTAATGTAAACATTTGACAATATATTTTAGTACACCTGGCAAAGAGGAAAAAAATGAGTGAAGAAGAGTAATTTAAAAAAATTTAAGTAATCAAGACAAAGGCACTTGCAGAGACACTAAAAGAAATCATTCTCATTCCATTTTCAGAAAACTATGATTGTTTTCTCATTTTTTCTTTTGTTGTACTTTGTCTTTTTCATAGAAACAAAAACAATCTATGTTGTTTACAGAAGGCTAGGGTAATTTCTACTGCCACTATGATTTGACAAAAGAGGAAATGATTCTCTGAATTTCGATGCTGTAAAAATCTAAACAAATCCAGTCCTGCTTGCCTTGTTTCTCCTGGCAGAACACCAGTGCTACGTATTTTACGTTTGCCTACTGTGCTGGAGTTGTCACCGCTGCCGGGGTGAGCCATGTGGAAATTATTAAAGGACTCAAGATGCAAGCACTACTGATGTGAGGGAGCTTTATTTAAAGAGTGAACATACAACAAAGGTGAGAGTGGCAAAAACAGAACTGAAAACCTAAATTGGGAAAACAAAACAAAAACAAACCTGAAATCTTGAGATATGAAACATCGCTAAAGGGAGTTGTAGAAAGATGCAGGGAAACCACACAGACAAACCAGCAACACACACCAGAAAACACAGGGGTTAAATACACACAGTGCAATCAGGGAATGGGAGACAGGAGGGAGACACAACTGGGGGAAATCAGAGCTGACGAGAGTGAGGGAAGTAAAACAGAATGCAATAACCTGAGACACTGACCTTTAAAATACACCTCTCTGCATTTCGAACACGTGTCACAACAATTAAGAGCAGCGGTCCGCGACCTTTTTTGCGCCACGGACCGGATTATGCCCGACAATATTTTCATGGACCGGCCTTTAAGGTGTCGCGGATAAATACAACAAAATAAAACTTGTACCGGTACCGAAAAAAAGAAAATTTATTCATAACACAAAAGACCAAGGAAAACTGAGTAAACGATAAAAACGATAACAAAATAACGCTCAAAACCGATAAAAACCCTGAAAAATATACATTTCACACCTGAGCCTCAACTCTCGCGGCCCGGTACCAAATGACTCACGGACCGGTACCGGTCCGAGGCCCGGGGGTTGGGGACCGCTGATTAAGAGGACCCGAGGGAAGCTCGGAAAGCTAGCAGAAGTTATTTGGAGAGGAGAGTGACTGCCGTTGGTTGAAAAGAGAGGTAAAAAAAACTTCAGTGGTGTGGAAACATTATGGGTTCGCGGAGTCAGACATGGATCAAGTAGACATAGTGTGTAAACTTTGCTACAGTGTCGTAGCTGCACCACAGAGCAACACTGCAAAGTTTACTAAACATAGATGTTTACATTTTTCATTTATTTTTATATTGCAAACATTTGCACTGTTATCAGTATTTGCACACTATTTTATATTATTTTTTGACAATCTTTAAAGTCATTATTCAATACATTGTTATTGTTAAATAAATATCGTGAAATAATCGAGATCTCAATTTCAGTGAAAATAATCATGATTATCATTTTTGCCATAATCGAGCAGCCCTAAGTAACACTACTACAAATTGCTATTCTAGAGAGATTGAAAAGTAAAGACTACTATTACTACAAATATTGCCATGACCTGGATGACTTAGAACCTACACAGACATACAAATTACTATGTCTGCGTAGGTTAAAATGCAGATAGACATTCAATAAATAAAATGAGGAACATCAAATAAACAAAAAATAAAACAGGCCTTTTTCTTTATGTATTTAAAAAGTAAGCAAATTCTTCCTCTTTACAAAAATGCTTCCTAGAAAGTAGGTAATGATTATTACCTAGTTCAAGTTATACTTTTCCAGCCCAAGTTTAATGATGTCTTTAGAATTAGCATGAATTAACCTTTACTTAGAGTCAACTGGAATAAGTGATTGATAGAGGGAATTTCACTTCAGTGATCAAACAAGGTGGAGGAAAGGAGTTATATTTACCTGCTGGATAGTTATAAGTGTAAGAAAATAACATTTAATTCATAGGCTATGGAGCAGTTATGTTACACTAATCAAATTATTATGGTGACGTATTCACAGGGTGATCTAACAGTGCATTATAATTTGGATGTAAAGTTCACTTCATTAATAGATAGCATTCTGCCAGGAGGAGCCCAAAGTAGCATCTCAAAAAAATGAGCAGATGAGATGAATTAGATGAGGGCGCGAGTAGATTAGAAGAAACTTTATTAATCCCTCAGGTGGTTTCCTCTGAGAAATTCAGTAATGACCTATTTACAAAAATAAGAGTGTAAGCTCAGGTTATAGATGTGTGCATCTCTCAGAAACAGTGAAACAATTTAGATAAACAAAAGGAGAGTGAAGAAGAATTGATCTGAATTGATCTATTTTGATAGAGCTAAGGATAATAACAATGGATTGGATTTATATAGCGCTTTTCAAGGCACCCAAAGCACTTTACAATGCCACTATTTATTCACACACTGGTGGAGGTAAGCTACAGTTGTAGCCACAGCTGTCCTGGGGCAGACTGACAGAAGGACAGAAGCGAGGCTGCCATATCGTGCCATCGGCCCTTCTGGCCAACACCAGTAGGCAGTAGGGTAAAGTGTCTTGCCCAAGGACACAACGACCAGGACAGAGAGCCCGGGGATCGAACCGGTGACCTTCTGGTTACAGATACGCTTCCCAAACCCCTGAGCCACGGTCGCCCCAAAAGGTCTCCCCGTCTAATAGAAATTGTTGGTCACTGTGTGTGAAATCCTGAGGACTGTGACTCAGATAGAGCACAGGAGAGCTGCATTATTACAGATAATTCCACCTGAAATCAGTACCTGCATGGTACTGATAATACCTAGACAATACATACACACAGAGGATAACCGGCAACTTGTGGGAGGACAGCTGAAACTAATCACAGACTAACAAGACAGGGGAAGCAGAACTGAACCCAAAACACATGAGACAAAAAACTATCAATATATGACAGGAAATGACTGACACTGAAACCACACACACACACACACACGTTACACACTGAAGGACGACAGGGTTCATTCAGGTGCACATGAAGGTTTATTGCGCTGAAACACAGCAAAACAATTCAGTGTTACTGGCGGCTTCCATTGTAATAACTGGCCTGTGTGACTTTTGTAGCATTACGTGTAATGGCCCTGTATTAATCAGAAAATGACCAGTAAACAATAGACAACATAACATGTACTGGCTGGTCTATTTCCTATAACTTTAACTGAAACCAGCTAACAGTTTCCTTTCACAGTACTGATGGAACAACACGGTTACAGAGATTAATGCAGGAGGCTAACATGACTTAGCTAGCGCACAAACGTTACTAGCATTACCCACAGATAACGTGAAAAAACTCCCTTATTCGCTCACATTAAACACCATATAAACAAGAATTACACTCCAAACATGTTAATTAAGCATCAACTTTACATAAATGTATGTAATGCTCGTATATTGCTCTCACCTGAAACACAGCAAAACAATTCAGTGTTACTGGTGGCTTCCATTGTAATAACTGGCCTGCGTTACTTTTGTGTAGGATTATTTTGCCAGTTACCCGTTTGGCTGAGCCGCCACTGCCACCTACTGGCGAAACTAAATATCGCCCTAACATAACATCAGGTGGGAGCAAATGAGCTTTTCACTCTCTGTTATGATGCAAACTATTGTCACTATGGGCACGAACACATAAGAAACACATCTGAGACTTGTTCTTAATGCTCAAAATACTCCCCCCCCCCCCCCCCCCCCCCCCCCCACACACACACACACACACACACAAGCTTGACACAGGCAGAAGACCAGGAAAGTGAACTTAGCCTGATAGCCAGAAGGCTAAATAACAATACAGAACCAAAATATAAAATGATTAAAACATACAGCCTACAAAAAGGGCAGCAATGTGAAAGAAGGTCCTGACTTTAATTCCATCACCTGGCTGGGGCCTTTCTGTGTTCAGTGCTCAACTGACTTTGATCAGTGGCTGTTGATCAATGGTCATGACAATTTGCATAATAATGATCAAAAACCTCACAGCCCATTGTTCTCAGTAGTGCTAGTTTTGGTCATTTTGCCGGCGTACTATTTATAAAGCTGGGGAAACCTACTGTCAGCTGAGACTTAAGAAGTCACTTGGATGGGAAACGTTTTTCCCACTAAAAACGCTACGTCCAGATGAACAAAATCAATTTTCTGGGGATCCCAATCTTATATATTTTTCTTTAAATACAAGACAAAGTGATGCATTTCCTTGAAAACTGTTTTCAAAAACATGAACCACACAGGCTAAAGCTACCCAGTCATATGCAAGTGTTAAGGCCAATGTGCTACCCACCTGCCACTGGGACAAAACTTTCAATACAAGATCAGTAAATTTAGGTCTGGGTAATGTGCAATATCACAAACTATGGTACCTTTTGGAACACCTTTTGGATACAGCTAAGACTCAAGTAGCTTAGATTCATAGAGTACAGAGGAAGTCTGATGAAAATAGTGCTACGGGTTCAAATATTGAGGGTGAGCACAAAAAACAACAATTGGTCCAGGAGAGTCGGTCAAACAATGATTTTAATGAACACACACGTGGGGAGATGAACACTGCACACAGACAGCATCGATCTCCGCCCAATAATACACAAGCAGTGTTTTTTATAACATCAGGGTATTATTTATGACGCCCCCTCATGTGTCAAAGCAGATACAATACATGCATAAGTTTCAAAACCACAAATGTTCTGTTGACGACTTTTGACACATTTAATAGGGCATCTTCTTCGTCTCGAGGCCAGGTGCTTCCTATTAATCTTCTAACTCTCGCTTATCTCCTGGAACAAACTGTCCCTTATGCAAACATAATCTTACAGTTACACGGTTTTGCAAACTATTATTTGAACTCTTACCTAAACATGAGTCTAACTACTGTTTGTGTGTGTGTGTGTGTGTGTGTGTGTGTGTGTGTGTGTGTGTGTGTGTGTGTGTGTGTGTGTGTGTGTCTCGACCTCAAAATGCACTTGGCCTCACCTCGCCCGTTGACGCTTCTGACCTTTTCCCAGACAGAAGCTCTCTGTGATAGGTGTAATCATCTTAACTAAGAACATGTGTAATCTATTGAATAAATGCTTTGATGAAATGATAATTAATGTGATGGTAATGATAATGGTTATGGATAGTAGCAGTAAAATATTTCCCTGATCTCCACAATAGCTATTGAATAACAAGAATAACCATAATCTCAAATAAAAACATCCTGCATGAAAATCAACCCTCTTTGTTGTCCCTTTATAGATGCACAAAACACACACAACAAGAGCCAACATAAAAAAAACAAAAAAACATGACGTGCATAGGGCAGGGGTGTGTGTGCCTGTGACACACACGCAGACCCGATACAAAGAATATCTTATGTTTGATTTTCAACATGCTATTATTAAGATATAAATGGGTTTTCCCACAATAAGAGAGGGTGCGGCAAAGTCATCAAAAAGCAGAACTGTGCTGTTTGGGAAACAGTCCTGTGTTTCCTATTGTTTAACCTATTACACTAAATACTGTCAAAAATGTTAAGCTTTTATTAGAGTCACAGTTTCATCTGTACTTGGTGATGTGTCAAAGTAACACATTATTAGCAGACTGAACAAATTGCAAAATATACTTTTCAATTTATGAAAAATAAAACAAATGTTTGAGCTAAAATATACTTAACTAGAGCAATCAAGTAAAAGCGCAGTTCCTTCACTGTACAAATGTTAATGTGATACTCAAGGTAAGACTGCTGCCACACCTGCTCCTGCAGCAGTTTAAAGCATCTGTCGATTAACTTCCCTGAACACACCAGTTACCTGGTTTATCAACATTGCAGATTAGCAGGAACAACAAAAGTACAAGTGAGCCAAACTTTTGCAATAAAAAAGTGTGGGTATATCAGTCCTTCATTTTTTTAAGGCGGCCAGCCTTTAAATATAAGGTTTGGCTGTTTGTATCTCAGTCACAGATTTGCATTGATTATGGCTTTAACTACATGTAGACAGAAAAGCTTCAATGGTTAGTGCTTCTTATAGCCAAAACTTTGTTTGCTGTGCTAAGCCTTTAGAAAAGAGCAATGGGGAATAAATGCATCATTTAAAAGATAGATGCAGCAATATCTCCCTAAACTGACAGTGTTTCCAAACTCTAGCTTAAATTGTCAAAAGGTTTTGAGGGGTAATTCATGTAGTGTGAGGTAGGAAATATCTCACCATGACTATTCATTCCATGCTCTCTGCCAGCTTTTATCAACAGGTATTCATGGACTCATCTTAATTTAGCGAATAAAGAAAAGCTAAAGATGTATGTTTAGCAAAAATAGAAAAGGGTCA